>NW_023995980.1:0-70062 GCF_015586225.1 Lucilia sericata | reverse complement strand
AAAATCCTTGACTAAGTTAACTTAGCAAAAAAAAACTTAAAAATGTGAAAAACAGCAGCCTTGTTTTATTCCGCATTTTATTCATTTTCTGTATTTTTATTTATTTACGTATATTTGTTCTAATTTTTTGCTTCATTGTATAAAAAAAAAACTTGAAAAAAGTGTGAACAATTTTTGCCAGCGCCATATTTTTCTAGCTAAAAACAGATTTTGTTTTGTGGGTTTTTGTGTATGTTCATCAGAACCAAACAAGTGCAAATTTAAACACGAGCCCAGAAAATAAAAAAATATATATAAAAAAACAATTTTTATTATTTTCCAAAAAATAACATGAAAATGATTTTAAATAAAATTTGTTACAATTTTTATTGTTGTTGCTGCTGCTGTTGGTACTTACCATGAATGTCTTTAAAATTATGTTCTTTTTGCAACACTTTATATTATAGCATGGCGAAAAATAACTGCAGTTTATTTTTGTATAGCCGGAATACATCATCATAGTAGTAGGAAGAGACCTTGAATTTTAGAGCTTGGAGACATCAATGGCAACAACGATAAATAAACTAAATATATTTTGTTTTCTTTAAAATTATGAAGCTGCTTTAGTTTTAACGAACAGAAATGTAATTTGAATTGTGAGTATTGAAGCACTATGGGTTTGAAGTAGCATTATTTTAAGGTGTTATTAATATAACCACAATAAAGAAATTTTGAGATGGGGAAGGGTTTTGCTTTCTCATTTCGCTGTAGATCATTCTTCAGCCATATTTGCCGGACTTGTTTCCATTTTTTCTACACCATTTTTATATATATATTAATGTTTGTTTGGGAATAAATAAGTCAGATAAGTATGTTCACTTTCAACATTTCTTTTCTATTTTCAAATATTGTTGAATTACTAAATAATACTTTTTCTTTTAAGATGTTAATTTAATTTGAGACAAAAAAAGCATCAATAACTTTTTTCAAGTAAAATAAAAATGAACAGTATTTCCTAGAAATACAAATTAATTTTATGCTTAAGGTTTAATGTTAAAGGTAGTTTATGAATGAGTTTTAAAAATACCCCATAGCTGTTTTTTGTTCACAATTTTGTTCAGCATTGCAGGTATAAATGTCAAGGTAACAAATCGTATATACATATGTATGTATACGGTACATCTGTAGAGATTAATAGTTAATAATATTTACTTGAAGAAAAAAAAAAAAAACGATAAAAAACACATGTAAGTAGCACACCTTCATGTTGTTAATATGTTTTGAAAATTTTTTATATAATACTCGAGTATTTGTTAAGTAGGTTGGTTTAAATTGTTATGAGCTAAACAAAAGAGTTCTTTAGAAAAAATTAAATAAATACAGTTTAACCCGAAGCAAGCTTTAAACTTAGTGCTCAAGAGTTTTGTTAAGTTTAACTACTGCTTTATCATAAACGTATAGGGTATTTTTTGCAAATCGACTAACTCCATTTTAGAACTGTGTACTGCAGATAATCTATAGAGTTGAATACCCTACAGTCTCCAATAACTAGCTTCACTTTAATTTCTTTACTTTTTTCCATGAATTTTCTTTTATATAGAAAATTTTCCATGAATTATCTTTTTATAGAAAATTGTTCATGAATTTGCTTTTTATAGAAAAATTTCCCTGAATTTTCTTTTTATATATAGAATTTTCCCTGAATTTTCTTTTCATAGAAAATTTTCCCTGAATTTTCTTTTTATAGAAAATTTTTCATGGATTTTCTTTCTTTTTATAGAAAATTTCCATTAAATTTTCTTTTTATTGAAAATTTTCCATAAATTTTCTTTTAATAAAAAATTTTCCATAAATTTTCTTTTAATAGAAAATTTTCCATGAAATTTCTTTTAATAGAAAATTTTCCATAAAATTTCTTTTTTATAGAAAATTTTCCATGAATTTTCTTTTTTATAGAAAAATTTCCATGAATTTTCTCTTATTATAGAAAATTTTCCATGAATTTTGTTTTTATAGAAAATTTTCGATGAATTTTCTTTGTATAGAAAAATTTCCCTGAATTTTCTTTATATAGAAAATTTTCCCTGAATTTTCATGTTATAGAAAATTTTCCTAGATAGAAAATTTTCCATTAATTTTCTTTTTGTATAAAATTTTCCATCAATTTTCTTTTATATACAATTTTCCATGAATTTTCTTTTCATAGAAAATTGTCTTTGAATTTTCTTTTTATAAGAAATTGTCCATGAATTTTCTTTTTATAGAAAACTGTCCATGAATTTTCTTTTTATAGAAAATTTTCCAAAAATTTTCTTTTAATAGAAAATTTTCCAAAAATTTTCTTTTTATAGAAAATTTTCCAAAAATTTTCTTTTTATAGAAAATTTTCCATAAATTTTCTTTTTATAGAAAATTTTCCATAATTTTTTTTATAGAAAATTTTCCATAAATTTTTTTTTTCGAAAATTTTCCCCAAATTTTTTTTTCGAAAATTTTCCATAAATTTTCTTTTTATAGAAAATTTTCCATAAATTATCTTTTTATAGAGAATTTTCCATAAATTTTACTTTAATAGAAAATTTTCCATAAATTTTACTTTTATAGAAAATTTTCTATAAATTTTCCATAATTTTTTTTTTATAGAAAATTTTCCATAAATTTTCTTTTTATAGAAAATTTTCCATAAATTTTCATTTTATAGAAATTTTTCCATAAATTTTCTTCTTATAGAAAATTTTCTATAAATTTTCTTTTTATAGAAAATTTTCCATAAATTTTCTTTTATAGAAAATTTTCCATAAATTTTCTTTTATAGAAAATTTTCCATAAATTTTCTTTTTATAGAAAATTTTCAATAAATTTTAGTTTTATAGAAAATTTTCAATAAATTTTAGTTTTATAGAAAATTTTCAATAAATATTAGTTTTATAGAAAATTTTCCATAAATTTTACTTTTATAGAAAATTTTCCATAAATTTTACTTTTATAGAAAATTTTCCATTAATTTTACTTTTATAGACATTTGTTGATAAATTCGCAAATATTTTAAAGAGCTTCCTTAATACTTTTTTTTAACTCTCTACTTTAACAACTAAGATTTTATTATTTATCTAAAACACATTTCAAAACCTTCCAACAGTCATAAGTATGAAAGCCTTGAAATACAACCTCATATTAAACTACAATTAAAAGTTAATAATATCTCTTAATAGTTTTCCTCATACTTAACCCTTTTTAAACTTTAGCACCCTTCAAACAACAAATAAATAAACCCAACCATCTATCGTGTAATCGAGAACAAAACTTTGTTTTATATTTCAAAATCATGTACTTTTTCGTTGCCACATTAAAAAAGAACAAAACAGAAAGAAATCCTTGAAAAACAATTATTGTAAAAACTAATAAACACATATACCAATACACATACCAGTACAAAGAATAATACAGTCAAAGTTTTCTTATTAGACAAGTAATGTTCAAAGGAAGTCTATAACTTACATAGTGTCCTTAAGTAATCTAGCGGGTAAGTGAATCGTCACTAAATAATTACCAAATAATTTAGCAGGAAATCATTATTACTTTCGGGTTTCCTTAAGAAACCTATTCAATTATATTCTTAATTGAAATCAAGTGTTATCCTAACTGGTAATCAAACGCAATAACTCGGGATCCTCATCTCAGCCTGCCGGGCTATATGCTCTTATGTATTAGTGTATTTGTGTTAAATAATTAGCCTTGAGACTTTTTGTTAATATATTGTTTAAAACTAATTATTGTGTATAAGAAAAAATTCTTTGAAAATTCTATAATTGCGTTGGAAAGGAAACAACCACAAACAGCATGTTGCTATTTACTGTCAACCACCTCCTCTGACCCGTATATTTATGGTTAATTAATAATTTTTGTTGTAAATTTTGTTTGTTTTATTTAACAAAAGAAAAACAGCAACAAACACAAAAAAAGTAATTAAAAATATATCATGAATTGTTAAAATTGCGTGAAATTTTCACTTGACATGTTTTTGACAAAAACGATAGTTGAAAATTTTCACTCACTCTCTATTTAAAAGTCACACAGAGAGTGACAGCTTTTGCAGATTTTTTAATTTTCTCTATGAAGCCATGACATTTACATTAAGTTTAAATGTTCGACACAAAAAACAGTTTTTAAGAACACAGTGGGAACATTTCTGTTACATTTTCCTTTTCGTAAAAAAATTTCGATTAATTTTTCTTTTTATAGAAAATTTTCCATGAATTTTCTTTTTATAGAACATTTTCCATGAGTTTCCTTTTTATAGAAAATTTTCCCTAATTTTTTTTTATGGAAAATTTTCCATGAATTTTCTTTTTATATACAATTTTTCATGAATTTTCCTTTTATATAAAATTTTCAATGAAATTTCTTCAACAGAAAATTTTCCATAAATGTTCCTTTTATAAAAAATTTTTCATGAATGTTCCTTTTATAAAAAATTTTTCATGAATTTTCTTTTTATAGAAAATTTTCCATTTTTATTTAATAGAAAATTTTCCATGAATTTTCTTATATAGAAAATTTTCCATGAATTTTCATGATTTTTTTATAGAAAATTTTCTATGAATTTTCTTTCTAAAGAACATTTTTTATGAATTTTCTTTTTATAGAAAATTTTCTATGAATTTTCTTTTTATAGAAAATTTTCCATGAATTTTCTTTTCATAGAAAATTATCCATGAATTTTCTTTTTATAAACAATTTTCCATGAATTTTCCTTTCATAGACAATTTTCCCTTAATTTTCTTTTTATAGAAAAGTTTCCCTATTTTTTTATAGAAAAATTTCCCTGAATTTTTTTTTATAGAATATTTTCCTTAAATTTTCCTTTTATAGAAAAATGTCTCTAAATTCTCTTTGTATAGAAAATTGTTCACGAATTTTCTTTTTTAGAAACATTTTTTTCTCATTTTGTTTAGAAATTTTTCTCTGAATTTTCTTTTTATAGAAATTTTTTTCTAAATCTTTTTTTTATAGAAAATATTCCCTGAATTTTCTATTTACAGAAAATCTTCCCTAAATTTTCTTTTTATAGAAAATTTTCCTTGAATTTTTTTTTCATAGAAAATTTTCTTTGAATTTTCTTTTTATAGAAAATTTTCCCTAAATTTTCTTTTTATAGAAAATTTTCCCTGAATTTTCTATTTACAGAAAATCTTCCCTAAATTTTCTTTTAGAAAATTCTCCGTAATCTTCCTTTTTATAAAAAATTTTTTCTGAATTTTCTTTGTGTAGAAAATTTTCCGCGAAATTTCTTTTTATAGAAAAATGTTCATGATTTTCTTTTTATAGAAAATTTTCCCATATATTTCTTGTTTTCTAACCAACACCCCCTGTGATTGTGTTCATTCAATATGATGATGCATATAAAACAAATGTTTTTTTATCTCACTTTTTTCTTCCTTTTCATATAAAATTTATTTGGTATAAATTAAATTTGTTTTAAAAATAATCTTTTTGTTTACTTTTTCATGGGAATTTTTGAAAAGGATTCAATTCAATTGCTACGTTTTTTTCTGCTGCTTTTAAATTCCCATTACCTTGAACAGTAAAAAGTGAATTTAGAAGTAAAAAACCTTGAACTACATGACGATGATTTTCACATTAATGTTGATGGCAGTCAAAACAGAAGTTAAATTTGACTTGTGGGTAAAAAAAACATTATTAAATTTTTTTTTATTTATATTTTTATTGTTTTTCGTTAGCATTTGGAAAACAGAAAGTTGATTTACACTTTTGATGATGAAAATTCAATGACTAATGACTTTTGTGCTGTAAAGTCTCATTAGAATTTTCAAATATTTATAAACAAAGCATAAAATGTAAATAATGGTTAAAATAATGTTAATGACGTTTAATTACTTTAATATAATAGATTTATTTTAAATCGTAAATTAAAGTCTAACACATATAATGACTTTAAAATTAGGATACAAATTAATGCATTCTTATCCGTTTTTCAAAGAGTTTAAACTGAAATCAATATTAAATTCTAATGAATCAGGAAACAATGCATGTAAATTTAGCAAGTCGTTGTCCTTTGTATTTTTCTGAGTTTCCTGAATTTCCATCCACTTAAAATTTATTTAGAACCACATTATCTTTTCAAATGGTTGATATAAACACAAATCACAATGATTTATACTCTATTGATTTAATGATAAATAAAAATAAGCTCCTGTACTAGACAGGTACCATACAATATACTGTTCTATAGTTCAGACTATAGAATGTTCTATAGTCCAGACTATAGAATGTTGTATAGTCCAGACTATAGAATGTTCTATACTCCAGACTATATAATGTTCTATAGTCCACACTATAAAATGTTCTATAGTCCAGACTATAGAATGTTCTATAGTCCAGACTATATAATGTACTATAGTCCACACTATAAAATGTTCTACAGTCCAGACTGTAGACTGCTCTGTTTTCCACACTATAAAATGTTCTATAGTCAAGACTATAGATTGTTCTATAGTCCAAACTATAGATTGTTCTATAGTCCAAACTATAGATTGTTCTATAGACCAGACTATAGATTGTTCTATAGTCCAGACTATAGAATGTTCAATATTCTAGACTATAGAATGATCTATAGTCTAGAGTATAGAATATTCTATAGTCCAGACTTTAGACTGTTCTATAGTCCAAACAATAGAATGTTCTATAGTCCAGGCAATAGACTCTTCTATAGTTCAGACTATAGACAGTTTTATAGTCCATACTATGGACTGTTCTGTAGTTCAGGCATAGACTGTTCTATAGTTCAGACTATGGACTGTTTCATATAGTCCACACTATATACTGTTCCATAGTCCAGACTATAGACTGTTCAATAGTCCACACTATAGACTGTTCTATAGTCCACACTATAGACTGTTCTATAGTCCACAATATAGACTGTTCTATAGTCCAGGCTATAGACTGTTCTATTGTCTACACTATAGACCGTTCTATAGTTCAGGCATAGACTGTTCTATAGTCTAGATTATAGACTGTTCTATTGTCCAGACTGTAAGCTGTTCTATAATCAAGACTGTAGTCTGTTCTGTAGTCCAGACTATAGACTGTTACATAGTCCAGACAATAGACTGTTCTCTAGTCCAGACTATAAGCTGTTCTATAGTCCAGACTATAGACTGTTCTATAGTCCACACTGTTCTACATTCCAGACTATAGACTCTTCTATAGTCCAGACTATAGACTGTTCTATAGTCCAGACTATAGACTATTCTATAGTCCAGACTATAGACCGTTCAATAGTCCAGACTATAGACCGTTCAATAGTCCAGACTATAGACTGTTCTAATGTCCAGACTATAGACTGTTCAATAGTCCAGACTATAGAGTGTTCTATAGTCCAGACTATAGAGTGTTCTATAGTAGAGACTATAGACTGTTCTATAGTAGAGACTATAGACTGTTCTATAGTAGAGACTATAGACTGTTCTATAGTAGAGACTATAGACTGTTCTATAGTAGAGACTATAGACTGTTCTATAGTCCAGACTATAGACTGTTCTATTGTCCAGACTATAGACTGTTCTAATAGTCCAGACTATAGACTGTTCTATAGTCCAGACTATAGACTGTTCTATAGTCCAGACTATAGACTGTTCTATAGTCCAGACTATAGACTGTTCTATAGTCCAGACTATAGACTGTTCTATAGTCCAGACTATAGACTGTTCTATAGTCCAGACTATAGACTGTTCTATAGTCCAGACTATAGACTGTTCTATAGTCCAGACTATAGACTGTTCTATAGTCCAGACTATAGACTGTTCTATAGTCCAGACTATAGACTGTTCTATAGTCCAGACTATAGACTGTTCTATAGTCCAGACTATAGACTGTTCTATAGTCCAGACTATAGACTGTTCTATAGTCCAGACTATAGACTGTTCTATAGTCCAGACTATAGACTGTTCTAGTCCAGACTATAGACTGTTCTATAGTCCAGACTATAGACTGTTCTATAGTCCAGACTATAGACTGTTCTATAGTCCAGACTATAGACTGTTCTATAGTCCAGACTATAGACTGTTCTATAGTCCAGACTATAGACTGTTCTATAGTCCAGACTATAGACTGTTCTATAGTCCAGACTATAGACTGTTCTATAGTCCAGACTATAGACTGTTCTATAGTCCAGACTATAGACTGTTCTATAGTCCAGACTATAGACTGTTCTATAGTCCAGACTATAGACTGTTCTATAGTCCAGACTATAGACTGTTCTATAGTCCAGACTATAGACTGTTCTATAGTCCAGACTATAGACTGTTCTATAGTCCAGACTATAGACTGTTCTATAGTCCAGACTATAGACTGTTCTATAGTCCAGACTATAGACTGTTCTATAGTCCAGACTATAGACTGTTCTATAGTCCAGACTATAGACTGTTCTATAGTCCAGACTATAGACTGTTCTATAGTCCAGACTATAGACTGTTCTATAGTCCAGACTATAGACTGTTCTTATAGTCCAGACTATAGACTATTCTATAGTCCAGACTATAGACTATTCTATAGTCCAGACTATAGACTATTCTATAGTCCAGACTATAGACTGTTCTATAGTCCAGACTATAGACTGTTCTATAGTCCAGACTATAGACTTATTCTATAGTTCCTGACTATAGACTATTCTATAGTCCTGACTATAGACTATTCTATAGTCCTGACTATAGACTATTCTATAGTCCTGACTATAGACTATTCTATAGTAATGACTATAGACTATTCTATAGTCCTGACTATAGACCATTCTATAGTCCAGACTATAGACTATTCTATAGTCCAGACTATAGACTATTCTATAGTCCAGACTATAGACTATTCTATAGTCCAGACTATAAACTATTCCATAGTCCAGACTAGACTATTCTATAGTCGAGATTATAGACTATTCTATAGTCGAGATTATAGACTATTCTATAGTGTAGACTATATAAAATTCTATAGTCTAGACTATAGACTATTCTATAGCCTAGACTATAGACTATTTTATATTCCAGACTATTGACTATTCTATAGTCCAGGCTATGGACTATGCCGTAGTCCAGACTATAGACTATTCTATAGTCCATACTATAGACTATTCTATAGTCCATACTATAGACTATTCTATAGTCCATACTATAGACTATAGTCTCGTAAGTGTTCACATCAAACTTGTGTATATTCTATTGCATAGAATATCCCTCAACTAATATATACTTGTATAATTTATTATAATTTGTTAGCTCCATAAAAATCCAATAACCAACAAGTCTGATGGTGCTTAGCCATCATTGTCATTGTAGTTGTTTAATATGGCGGTTACAACAAAATGATAGTGATAAATAAACATTTTTCTCAACTCTTTTTTTTACAAAAATTTTATGTTTATCGATAAATAAATATAAACAAATACTGAAAATTGAAAAACACACACAATACATCTTTTAAAATTCTGTGATATATAGGTAAAAAGAGACAAAGTCGCAAAAGTGAAACATATCAAATGTTTTAAAGTATCCATTTAGAAAACAAGGATAATGAATAGCATGATTTAGCAGTTATATGTGAGTATGTGCAAATCTTTGTGTATGTATATGTGTTAGCGTTGTTTTATCCCTGTATCTATGTTCATTGAAAATATTAGAGCGGAAGTATATAATGTTAAAGGTAACTTATGGTTATAAGCAACAACAACAATAAATAAAGAAAAAATCAGCAACAACTACAACATACTAAAGGTTTATTTTCAATAATAAAAGTGATTCTTTTGATGATGGCAAACACGTTTCTTCTATAAAATTTAATGTCGATGATAAGTTTATACCTTTATATGTATTTTTAATAAAAATAGATTGAAAAAAACTTAAATTACTAGTTTTATTTATTTATATGCAAATATATGAACCTGCATATATATGTACATTATTGTATGTATGTATTGTTTATTATAAATTATGTTACACTCAATTCTCTAGCATTTACTCCTAAGACTTTTTACCAATAATCACATAAAGAAATTTATAAAAATATTGGAATATTGTTTTGAATTTCATACTATAGAATATATTTTAATTCAAGCTTAAAGATATTCGATAGTCCAACCTAGAATGTTCAGTTCAGGAAAAGACTTATAAACTGATCTATAGTTTAAATTGTACACTGATCTGCAGTCCATCTTCACTCTAAATTATAAACTGAACTAGATCCTGAGCATAGAATTATATGGGCTCCAATCTGCAAACTGTACTATTGTAAACTAAACTTTTGTAAACCAAACGTCTGATAAAAGGTCAAAAAACAGTTTTTGTTAAAAAAATAATAATAAACATATGTTACAATTGGATTCATACTGTTTATTAAAAAGTCCATTAGCAAAACCTTTATTAAAATAATTAATAATAACAATATTAATAATACTAAAAAAATACGTACGTATGTATGAACATAAAAAATGTAATTATATTAAAATTGTAATATGTTTGTATTCATATAATTTATTTAATGAAATTACATATTAATGAAATTAAATTAAAAAACATAAAAGAAATTATTTTAAAAACCAATATGATAAAACTTTTTTTTCAAATTACATTAGCATAAAGCTAACATATAAACATAACTACAAATACAAAAAATACAATAAAAACTAATAAACAAAGAGAAAACATACACACACCTATATATACTTTCAAAAAAATTAAAATATCTACACATCATTACACTTACTAAAGGCATGCATGTACTTATATTTGTTTGTAATTGTATGTATTATCACACAAGATAATACTCATAAAACTGCATATACATAAGTTTGAGTACAAACAGAGAGTATAGATATGTAGTAGTGTGTTTCAGTATGTGTTTATCTTCTAATGTTTGTCTATATCATGATACAACAATAAAGGATAATGAAAATAAACATTAAACAGAAAAATGTACTCATATTAACAAAGAGATGAAAAAAGTTTGCAAAAAAAAAACTTAGAATCTAGACTCTTTTATACAATTACAGAACCTATACAAACACATTTTAGCACATACATACACACAAACATTATAAAAGGGTTGACAATACCACACATTACTCTTCTCCTTTTTTTAAACAATTACAAACAAAACTCATAAAAAATTATATATTACAATAGTTTTGTTGAACAGTGGTCTTAAATACGACTTATTTAATGAGAAATGAACTAAAGAACAATCTGCAGTTTGGACTATAGAACAATCCGTAGTCAGGACTATAAAACTGGACTATAGAACAGTCTGTAGTCTGGACTATACAACAGACTATAGTATGGACTATAAAACAGTCTATAGTCAGGACTATAGAACAGTCTATAGTCTGGATTATAGAACAGTCTATAGTCTGGGCTATAGAACAGTCTATAGTCTTGACTATAGAATAGTCTATAGTCTGGACTATAGAACAGTCTATAGTATAGACTATAGAACAGTCTATAGTATAGACTATAGAACAGTCTATAGTCTGGACTATAGAACAGTCTATAGTCTGGACTATAGAAGAGTCTATAGTCTGGACTATAGAACAGTTTATAGTCTGGACTATAGAACAGTCTATAGTCTGGACTATAGAACAGTCAATAGTCTGGACTATAGAACGGTCTATAGTCTGGACTATAGAATAGAACAGTCTATAGTCTGGACTATAGAACAGTCTATAGTCTGGACTATAGAACAGTCTATAGTCTGGACTATAGAACAGTCTATAGTCTGGACTATAGAACAGTCTATAGTCTGGACTATAGAACAGTCTATAGTCTGGACTATAGAACAGTCTATAGTCTGGACTATAGAACAGTCTATAGTCTGGACTATAGAACAGTCTATAGTCCGGGTCTATAGTTGGACTATAGAACAGTCTATAGTCTGGGTCTATAGTTGGACTATAGAACAGTCTATAGTCTGGGTCTATAGAACAGTCTATAGTCTGGACTATAGAACAGTATATAATCTGGACTATAGAACATTCTATAGTCTGGACTATAGAACATTCTATAGTCTGGACTATAGAACAGTCTATAGTCTGGACTATAGAACAGTCTATAGTCTGGACTATAGAACAGTCTATAGTCTGGACTATAGAACAGTCTATAGTCTGGACTATAGAACAGTCTATAGTCTGGACTATAGAACAGTCTATAGTCTGGACTATAGAACAGTCTATAGTCTGGACTATAGAAGAGTTTATAGTCTGGACTATAGAACAGTCTATAGTCTGGAGTATAGAACAGTCTATAGTCTGGACTATAGAACAGTCTATAGTCTGGACTATAGAACAGTCTATAGTCTGGACGATAGAACAGTCTATAGTCTGGACTATAGAACAGTCTATAGTCTGGACTATAGAACAGTCTATAGTCTGGACTATAGAACAGTCTATAGTCTGGACTATAGAACAGTCTATAGTCTGGACTATAGAACAGTCTATAGTCTGGACTATAGAACAGTCTATAGTCTGGACTATAGAACAGTCTATAGTCTGGACTATAGAACAGTCTATAGTCTGGACTATAGAACAGTCTATAGTCTGGACTATAGAACAGTCTATAGTCTGGACTATAGAACAGTCTATAGTCTGGACTATAGAACAGTCTATAGTCTGGACTATAGAACAGTCTATAGTCTGGACTATAGAACAGTCTATAGTCTGGACTATAGAACAGTCTATAGTCTGGACTATAGAACAGTCTATAGTCTGGACTATAGAACAGTCTATAGTCTGGACTATAGAACAGTCTATAGTCTGGACTATAGAACAGTCTATAGTCTGGACTATAGAACAGTCTATAGTCTGGACTATAGAACAGTCTCTAGTCTGGACTATAGAACAGTCTATAGTCTGGATTATAGAACATTCTTTAGTCTGGATTATAGAACAGTCTTTAGTCTGGACTATAGAACAGTCTATAGTCTGGACTATAGAACAGTCTATAGTGTGGACTATAGAACAATCTATTATCTGGACTATAAAGCAATCTGTAGTTTATACTAAAATAAAATAATCTATCATTTACATTGTGTCTAGTTTATTGAATAATATATATTCTATAGTATGGAATAGTGCTTTATTTCTCACGATCCTTATATACTCTGTCCTTTAGTTTTACGTATTTGTAGTTCTAACTAACTTTAGTTAATGTTTGCAAGTAAAGTATATGTTAATACACAGACATAATTCTTTAAGCACCATTGTATACTAATATTAAAATTTTTGTTGATTTTTTTCTATAAGCTTTTTGTAAACACATTTATTAACTTTTTTGGTTTTTTTTATAAAATGTTAACAGATGAAAAAGTATAAATCGTACAACAGTAGCTATTGTTCTCCATTATTATAGCAATCTATGCTGTAACTTTATTTGCATTAAGTTGTTTAGTTGTAGAGATATTAAAGTTTTTTAGTTGGTTAACTTGTCTATTTAAATAATGTGTAGGTAGTTTTGTTTGTGTTTGTCATAGAGAATACTTTGACTTAATGCAATTATATGTTTCACCATAGACAACACTGGTATTAAACTATCTGTAGGACCTCAAATATTTCATAAACTTTTTCATTCTTTGTTGGGAAAAAATTATTTTTTTGGGAAAAGTTTTACTTCTATAAGGTCTTATTCAGTATAATTGATCAGCGGTTTATAGAAAAAATCTATCATATGATGGCTTCTTATATAAGTTGGATTATGGTGTAAGTGAATGTAATTTTTAAGACGCGGTGGGAACTAGAGAGTCGGATATGTTGTTAAAACAACAAATAAAATATTTCTTCCTTTTTACCAACGTATGATTTGTGGTCAGTTCTTGAGAGCTATAGTAAGGTATCAACATTTCGAACATCTGAACATTGAATTTCTATCAAAATTTACAGTTTTTTTTTTCATAATAGTAATTGTAGTAAATTCCAGCAAACTATTTCAATAAACTATTATACACATTTATATATGAGTGTGGGAGAGTAAGTATATAACGAAGTGTGTTACAATATGTGTATTAAAAGTGTATTAGTTGCACCACATCTATAACATTATCAACATAATAAAAAGCATATTATTTTACGCCATGTTCTTAACTGTAATGTGGTCTTTTATTTCTCTCTATTAGTTTTGTGTTTTCGTTTTTTTTTTTTAGTGTAACTCCCAGTTTCGCATTCGCCCACTTGTGTTAACATCATGCTGATATTTTTGCATGCTGTTACAAACAAATATATTAAAGCGCTAGTGTTTGTGAATCCTATCATACACACACACTAACATATGTAGGTATATATACATACATATATATGTATGTGTATCTGTAGAGGAGTAGATGAGTGTTATTATGTGTTTGGTTAACTTTAATGGTCTTGAAATACAAAAAATAACAAAAACGATTATTAACAGTATGTTACAATAACACATGCAAACATACACAAACACACACATTATAATAGTAAAACTACATTCTTGCTTGCTACAACATAATTTTACTGTGTTATTTTTACTCCTTACACCCGCACACATACACTCGAAAACAAACATAATTTCTGATGAACTATAATTTGTGTATTTATATGTATACGTGCAAGTATAGGATGCCATATAGGAAATTGTTAAATATCGGAATTGGGAATTACGTACGTTTGAGGGGACGAATTACCGCATATGCGATCGAGTATTGTATTCGATGGTACGATAGCATTTGATATCTATACCTTGCACCGATCGAACATATGTAAGATCATGGTGGAACTCACGGCGGAGTGAATTGACCAAAGTCGTCTACAGGACAGGTTATTGGTCAATACTAGACATATCTTATGATATATAAATATCAGATGTACCTGATCGCAAACAGAAATTTGCATTAAATGTGAGATTGTTTTCAATAGAATCATTATATACATTGAAAATCGGATACCGAAATATATTGCCATCTTGCTAATGGCAACTCTAGATTCCAGCCGAAAGTCCCTGATATCACAGAATATTTTAATTGATATGGTGCCAGGCTATAGATAATGAAAGCATAAAGTTGAACTTGATCTTAATCCAATGAACGAAAAACTGCAATGGATTAAAGTGTAGATAAATCACGAAACGAGAGACACTTATTTTGTCACTATCAGGCTTTCGACGTGATTAGATTCAAATATTTTGAAATCAAAGTTATTCTGGAATACTGGTTGGTAAATTCTAAAGAAATACATCCAGAAAACTGATTTTCTGAACATTAGAAGATAATTCATTATATAGATCACTAAATATTACGCTTTTCCACCAATTGTTTTCCCTGAGCAACTCACAATTGGCTTTCAGCTTTCTCAGGAATTTTTCTATACGATTTATTACACTGTGAGTAATTTTTTAAGTCATGAAAATATAAAAAAGTCAGGCCTCTGTGTTAGTTTTGCAAAAAAATTTTATCATTTTCTCAACCTCATATCTTCCAAAACGTTCGGAATTTTGATTTACTCTTCCAGGCAAAGTTGTAGCTCTTGTCATAAAGAACAAAAATTGTGAACATATAAAATCAAATAAAACGTCATCTTATCTTCTTCATTTCAAGTGAAAAGTTTTACATTGTTAAATTGCACTAATTTTGCTCCCGACACCTGTACGTATACGTGTTAATGGTTTAATGATATTACAAATATTAAGTATACGCATAATTTACAAACGCACTTGAAATATTTTTTCAACACGTAAAATATCGAGTTTTTATCATTTCTAGTGGAAAGTTTTACATTGTAAAATTGCAATACTTTTGTTAACGATACATGTACGTATACGTGTTAATGATTTATTGATATTACAAATATCAAGTATACGCCAAAGATGAGGAGGCTCTGAATACAGCGTTGTGCTGGGCTCAACCGAGAGGCCTCAATGTGTACCCGACGAAGACGGAAATATGTTTTTTCACAAGAAGGACAAAAATTTCTACGTATACTGAACCTTGCTTCCTGGGCAAGAAGATACCAATAACAGACAAAGTTAAGTACTTAGGTATAATCCTCGACCGGAAATTAAAATGGAGATAACAAGGCACATCGATGTTGGGCAATATGTAGGAGAACTATAGACATGAAATGGGGTCTTAGTCCTACTATTACAAATTGGCTTTATAAAAGTGTAATTTGATCAATTCTCTTCACTTTAGACGAACTGGCCAAAAGCGGTTATAGGACACATCATCAATGTATAATGGACACAATCATCGTACACAGAATACGTCGGAAACTTTGAAACGCTGATCCCAGATAGAATGTCTTGGTCAAGCGGAACATTAAAGCAAATACCAGTAGGAATCCATTGTTACACGGATGGCTCTAAATTGGGGGACAAAATGGGCCTAGGGTTCTATAGTGAAGACCTGGAAACAGAAATATACCACCGTTTACCTAATCATACCACAAGCTTCCAGGCAAAAGTCCAAAAAAATACGGAATGTGTAAATTGAATTAGAATAAATATGGCGCCCACAGCCGTTAATATATGTATTTACCAACAGCCAGAAAGCAATTTGGGTGATATCAGGAATAGAATTAAATCTAAAAACCGCATTAGATTGTAAGAAAGCTTTAACTGAATACTCTCCCAGGGGTAAGGGTACCAGGCCACTCGGAAGTAGTCGGCAACCAAAGGGCGAATGTAATAGCTTTAAAGAAAAGGAAGCTCGAGGTAGTTAACATGAGAAACGCAAAACCATTCGAAGCAACAAAAGCTGAATTAAAAATATATATGAGAGAATCTCATAAGGCCATTTGGAATAATGAAATGGCGGGTAAAACCACAAAGATGCTATGGGGTGACCCTGATGAGAGCAAGACGAAAAATCTCCTCAAAATGAGCAAGTCTGAAGTTAGGATTAGGAACACATCAGTACAAAATTGGACGAGAGGATTCAGGCGAATGTAGAGCACATGGAAAGTACAGTGAAACTCTGGAACACTTTCTTTGCCACCGTCAGGTATTCGTCGAAGTTAGATTCAACACATAAAATATCGAATTTTGGTCTTGAAAATAATGTTCTTTGCCTCAGAGTGCAGAATAATATGATCCTGTATAAATGACTTCCTTTTTTGCAAAAATTACACAGAGGCCCCAAGTCTTTGGGGTTCATAAAAAAGTTCTTGAGTATGAGATAATTGGAAGACACGGGTATTTTCCTTTTTAGCCTTTTATCATGTAGTGGTGTCCGTATATAGTTATATTTTTTTCGTGTTACACTGTAATATCGATAGGATCTCATCAAGGCTCCATTCTTTTCCATACAAAATCTTCCAACAATTCTTAATGATTCATTTGATGAATAGAGTCGACTTCAAGGTTGTTTATGTATTTCGGGTGTATATAAGAAAATATTTAATTCAATTGGTTGTATTTCTCAATGTAGGGAGTGAGTGCATTCTTCGAACTTGTTTCCGATGCTAGCAGATTAAAACACAGACGAATTTCAACAAAAATTGCACCATAAATACTCCCATAGCTTATTTTACAATTTCAAATACAATGCAATAACTACTTAGGATCCCAAAATTGGAAATAAATCGTTCAAACATTACGAAATTATTATAAAATTCACATAAATTAAGATCATTAAGAACATATATAAAGCGGTCTACCAAATGTTATGACACATACTTGGATGATGGGTATATACGATTCAGCATAGCAGAATATAACACTCTTATACGTTGTCTTTATATACATACCTCAAAATCTACAACTTTGTTAAAGAAATTTTCTACATTTTGTGTTATTTTAAGGATTATTAACTCTAAAAATAGGCAACCCCTAGAAGCATGCTACATATGTGTGTGACTTCATAGTTTTTAATGCAAATATCAACAATATTATATTCATCAAAATAATGATATCATTATTATATTTAATATACTATAATACAAACTACTCACTACTACTGGCAAATTCTCTGCAGCATGTCCTCCTATTTATTTACAACAGTTTGGTTGATTTTTAGTTGATGTTTTTGCCTCAACTATACACACAGATTATTATTATTATTATGATTATTATGGCATCGTGTAATTTTGATTGTGGTTATTGTTTTTGTTGCTACCAAATGATTATTCACTTGTTTTGTTTTTTTTTGTTTTTCTCTCAATATTTTGATATATGATGTTATTGTGTCAGCAGGATATAATAAATTTAATTTAAAACCAAATCAAGGACATTGAACCGACAAAATAAATGGAAATATGTATGTATTCACCAATGTATGTTTTAATATTAATATAACAGTTGTTGTTGGTGTGTATATGTTCCTGATGTTGTGTAGTGTTTTTCGATTAATTTAATATTTTCAGTTGTTATGCAGTTTTTGTGTTCTCTTTGCTAGTGTAGTTATTATTTCCAGCTGGTTTATAATTTATAATGAGAATATTTTGATTCCGCATTATGTACGGAAAATAGTTCTTTGTTTAAAATATTTTAGTAATAAAAGAAATGTCCAATGGGAAATATTAATGTGAATTCCAAAAAAATAGTTTATAATGAAGTCGTTACTCTGTATATCTAAATCAGTCACGAGCAAAACTGAAATTCTAATGCACGCGTGCATAGGCCAAGAAATTCTGCTGACGCTTTGTTGACACACCTACACTATAAGCTTGTGTGTATTAGTGTGTCTGTGTTTTACTAAAATGACCACTTGTTTGTTGCTTTGTTACGATCTCAGAGATCAAAATCAAATCAGTTGCTGTTCAGCTTTTGTAGAAGCAAGATCACGTTGCGGATTTTTTATGCTTATGATTTTTTTTCTTTTACTACACCTAGCAAAATGTTTGATATAAATTGGGAAAATGATTTCTTTTTTATAGAAAACATGGACGGTGAGGCACAATGCGTCGTATGTTATAAAATTATATGTAGAAAAGCTTTATTTTTTTTGAAAAGGCATTATGAAACTTGCCATGGACCCTTAAATGACCTTAGGGGACATGACAGAAAAGTAAAGTTGTTGCAATTAAAAGCAGAGTTTTAATTAATGAAACAACAACAAATAATTGCAACAATCTTCCTTTAAATAGCCAAAAAAAATCATTGCCTCATAAAAAGGCATCTTATGTAGTTGCTTTATCGTTAGCAAAACAATGTCGCCCATTTGAGGATGGCATTTTTTTCTTAAATTTAACTACAGATATTTTGAGTTGTTTTGGAGAAAAATGCCATGAAACTATGAAACTCTGCCAGGATATACCATTATCTCGTCGTACTATAACAAGAAGAACGGAAGATATAAGCAAATTTATTAAAATGTCAGCAAAAGAAAGATTAATTAATTGCAAATATTTTTCGATTTCTCTAGATGAGAGTACGGATATCAATAATATTTGCCAGTTAATTATTTGTATTAAAACAGTTAATGCAAATTTAGAGTGCTTCGAAGAAATGTTTGAAGTGGTTCACTTCATGGTCATGTAACAGGACAAGTTCTGTATGATGCATTAGATGTTAATGTTTTTGCATTTGCTGACAAAAATAAATTAGCCTCAATATGTTCGGATGGAGCAAAGGTAATGAGAGGCAAAAATAAAGGACTTTTGGGCATTTTAAACAAAAATGGAATAAATTGCCCAGCATTCCATTGTGTCATACACCAACAAGCTCTTTTCTCCAAAGAGTTGGGTATGAAAAATACAATGGATGTTGTTGTAAAAATAATAAATATAATAAGAGGGGGGCACAATTCTCTGACACACAGAAAATTTAAAGATTTTCTAGAAAACCTTAATTCGGATTATGGAGATTTACTTTTATATACCGAAGTCCGTTGGCTAAGTCGAGGCAAAAGTTTGGAAAGACTTTTCCATTTAAGAAAAGAAGTACTCGAATTTTTAAAAACTTTATCCAATAAAGATACAAAACACCTTAATAATTGTCTTGAAAATCCCGACTTTCTATTAGATTTCGCATTTTTATGTGATATTACCGAGATATTAAATGACCTTAATTTATGCCTGCAAGGTAAAAATATAAAAATATTTCATTTGAATAGAATTATTCACCAATTTAGTACAAAATTAGATCTCTTAATAAATCTATTAAAAAGTAATAGTATATCAAATCTTAAGAAAACTTCATCAATATTCATAGAATTTAATTTTAATACGTTTGATTGTATTCAGAAATACGCCAAAATAGTTGAGTCCATAAAAAAGAATTACAATGACAGATTTCAAGACTTAAAATTTATAAAAAAAAAACAATAGAAATACATGATAATCCCCTTAGATGTGAAATAGAAGAGCAAGATGCTTTTCTTCACGAAGAATTGCATAAAATGCGTAATGATTTTGAAGTTCCTATGGAATCTGGGGAAAAATTTTGGCAAAAGATAGATGATACAAAATATTTCAATTTAAAAAACGAAATATATAAGCTATATTCCATGTTTGGCACCACATATAACTGTGAGGTGGCATTCTCAAGTATGAAACTGATTTTAAGTAAATTGCGGAATAGGTTAACCGATCAACACATTGGTGACTTATTGCGTATTAAGGAATATAAAGGAAACATTGATTTGGATAGATTAGTTGAACTTTAAATTAAGTTCAGTTAATATCTCGGTAATATCCCTTAAAAGTTCGAAATCGAATAGAAAGTCGTGATTTTCTTAATGATATTTCAGTAGTTTTATTTAATACTACTTTTTAAAAATACTACTACTTTTCTTAAATGAAAAACTCTTTCCCTTTATTCCATTTTGGTTTAAAATGCCCAAAAGTTCATGAGTTTTTCTCGTCGTAAAATGTATTTGCAATAGAAAACAAATTTCAAAACTTTTCTCAGTGTACCACCATTTTGTTATAACGTGCAGTCATCTCTCTGCTGCTTAACGCACACAAATATACACATGGTGGTATGTGTTTGCCCATGACTGATGTACGTACACGACAGAAAGAAGAATGACAAAAATTTGCACTAACAATAATACACTCATTAACAGACGCAGTATTAATAACAACAACATTAAGGGTATTGGAAAGTACGAACGAAAAAACAAACAAGTAATTAAACAGTCGGTGACAAAAATATGATCTCCTCCAACATTCTCCCCCCGTTGAAAGGTCTGCGTTTCAAGATCCTATAAATTAGGTAAAGGGGCCACCTTGTGTAAAGGTCGCCGACAAAAACCATTAGCAGATTTTAATTCGACTACTCGTACATGTCCATCAGTACCAAAAATTGTTTTTGTGACTCTTGCAAGGAGCCAATTCTGTGGTGGAGTATTATCTTCATGGATAATGACTAGTTGTCCAATATTGATATTTGGTTGTGTTTTAGAACATTTCGAACGTTGTTGTAGCGATAAAAGATAATCTCGGGACCACAGTTGCCAAAATTGATTTTTGAGATACGAAATTTGTTGCCATCGATTTAATGCGGATAACTTTGAGGTATGGACACCAACGATGAACCAATCAGCAGATGACCGGGAGTAAGTGCTTCTCCATCATTAGGGTCATCTGACATTGGAGCTATAGGACGAGAGTTCAATATAGCTTCTATTTCGACAATTAAAGTTTGTAGTTCTTCAAATGTAAGGCGAGCTTGAGCAAGATTTTTTACTAATAGGGTTTTTAGCAGATTTAACAGCGGCCTCCCACAATCCACCAAAATGTGGGGCACGAGGAGGGATGAAACAAAATTCGAAGCCATTTTGAGTACAATGCGTCTTGATTTCTGATACGATTTTATTAGAGAGCAATTTATCTTTTAACTCTTTGAGTTTATTGTGGGCACCTGTAAAATGCGTTGCGGTAGGCCACGTCGACTAACAAAGCGATTTAAACAAAGTATAAAATTGTTTGTGGACAAATCGGAAACGAGCTCCAAGTGAGTTGCCTTTGAGCTAAAGCACACAAAAACTGCGACGTAAGTTTTATAAGGTACCTTTCCACGAATACGATACGAAGTTAAGAATGGGCCACAAAAATCGACTCCACTGACCAAAAATGGTCGTTGAGCTCTTAGGCGATCAACTGGTAAGTTGCCCATTATTTGTCCAATCAACTTTGGTTTGTAGTGGAAGCAATGGACACAATTGCGAACCACTTTTCGAACTACTTCTCTGGCGTTAATTATCCATATTTTTTGACGAAGTATTCCAAGCAATACTTTGGGACCAGCATGTAAGTGAAGACGATGTAAATGCTCAATGTATAGCTTTACAAAGCGATGATTTTTCGGCAATAAAGCGGGAAAGCGAGCATCATATGGGATTGGAGCTTTCGATAATCTTCCACCCACTCGAATCAAATTAATAGTTTTGTTGTCAGTTTCCATTTGATGTACAAATGGAGCCAGTTTTTGCAAGGACGGTTGTACCAAATTATTGTTTAAAATGGCGTTTAACTCCACGACGAAGTTTTTACTTTGTATATGTGCTACTAATTTCCAAAATGTGTTCTCCAACTCCTGGGGTGGGAGATGAATGATGTTATTGGCTTTCAACAAAGGGTCTACCTTGCACCTATTACAAATTCGAAAAATGTATGTAAGTATCCGAAGAATTTTATAGTATGACGAATGCTTATCTATAATTTCATCTATGACGGATTCGGTGATGTCATTTGTAGTGCATTTAAGAGCCGTTTTTCTTCTTTCCAAAATTTCATCGGATTCATCAGTTATGTTTGCGGGCCAGTTACTAACATCTTCGAAAATAAATTTGGGACCATTAAACCAAATTGTACTAGGCAAGTCTGTAGCGCTACAACCACGAGACACAATATCGGCTGGATTACTTTTGATGGCACATGCCGCCATATAACGTCTTGAGCTTGTTCTTGTAACTCTGAGACACGATTTGCTACAAAACAATTAAGGGTTGATGAATGTATCTTGAGCCATTGCAAAACAATTTTAGAATCCGTCCAAAAGAATATAGAAGATACAAATTTTCCGATTCTTGGTTTTATTTTTGACCAAGTTCTACTAAGTAATACGCACGCGCATAGTTCGAGACGAGGTAAAGACTGTGCTTTTATTGGAGCCACCTTCGATTTGGCGATTAACAAGGTAGTTTTATAAGAACCATTTTCTAAGACGCGATAGTAAATACAGCATCCAAATGCGCGTTGCGAAGCGTCGGCGAAGCCATGTATTTCGCCGAGTATGTTTTCCGAAGTAAAAACATATCGAGTATTGTGATTTCATGAATATGTTCCAAATCTGCTTTAATTTGGAGCCACATCAATGTCAAACTATTGTTGAGGGGATCATCCCAACCAATGTTCTGGACCCACATCTCTTGGAGCAGCATTTTACAACGAACTACAATAGGGCTCAAGAGACCAAGCAAATCGAAAATTTTTGCTACTATCGATAAAATTGAACGTTTTGTGGGATTACTTACATCGGGCAAGTTAAAGCGAAACAAAAATATATCCTGAGTAGGATTCCAGGACATTCCAAGTGTTTTTGTAATATTTTCTTCAGTGGTTTTAATGGCAACTTCTTCGTCGTTGTTGGTTACGAAGTCTGGACAATTGCTATTCCACTTTGCGAGCTGAAGACCATGAATACTGAGAATTTTAATAATTTCAGATTTCTTGAGTTCTAAGATTTCGAGACTATCAGAGCCAGTGAGAAAATCATCTACGTATAAATCCTCACGAAGTACCTTTGAACCAATGGGAAAAGTTGAACTGTGCTGATCGGCGATAAAAAACAAACTTCGAATAGCCAAAAACGGTGCTGCTGAGAGCCCATACGTAACGGTGTTTAGTTGAAACACGCATAGTTTGTCTTTTGAATTGGATCTCCAAAGAACCAATTGAAATTTACGATCACGTTCATCGACTAAAAATTGGCGGTACATTTTAGATATGTCTGCAATGAGAGCAAATCTATTCAAACGAAACGAAAAGAGTGTGGTAACTAAATCTTGTTGTATAGTTGGGCCAACCATGAGTATATCATTCAAGGAATGATTCGAAGTTGTGCGAGCTGACCCATCGAAAACGACACGAAGCTTCGTTGTTGTACTCTCAGGCTTGAGAACACAATGATGAGGTATTATGTAATGTGGATGCGAAAGAGGACGATTATAGAGCGACATATGACCAAGTGCCAATATTCGTTCACAAAATCGACATACATAGATTTTAAAGTGGGATCACGTTCCAATTTACGTTCGAGCGACAAAAATCTTCGTTTACTAATTTCGAAAGACTCACCTAAACAATTAGGATTTTGTTTAAATGGTAACCGAACTTGAATTCTTCGGTCCGAGTTAATTTGGACATTTTCGGTGAAATGTTTCTCACACGCTTGTTCCTCATTGGTAAATGTTTGAGGACCACTTACATATTCCTCAACTTCCCAAAATTTTCTCAATGTGTTATCAAGAATTGAAGTTGAAGAATCTAGGGCCAAATTACATGTAAGGGTCGAGGGATTTTTTTGATCGTTGAATTTTCCACCAACAATCCATCCAAAAACTGTATTAACAAGGCAAGGCATGCCATGTCCTAACGAAATGCGTCCTTCGAGCAACAAATCGAAAAATATTTCCGTACTAATTAACAAATCAATGCGTTGGGGCTTATAGAAAAGCGGGTCTGCAAGTTGTATGGTTTCTGGAATTGTGAACCTTGTTGTATCTATTTTTTCACCAGGCTGTTGGGCTGATATAGATTTCGTTACAGCAAATGTTGATGACCACTGAAATGAGCCAATTCGGGATTTTATGGTAGCAGCGACAGAATATCTTATTTTTGTTTGAATTTCACTTATTCCAGAAACATCTTGACAATTTGGTAGAAAACGTAGTTTAAGTTTCTTGGCAGTTTCTTCTGTAATGAAGTTAATTTCAGAACAGGAATCCAGAAGAACTCTTACAGGTTGAAAACAACCGAAACTATCTTTGATAAGAACCACCGCAGTTGGTATTATGGCTCTTTTGAACGAACGAGCTACTAACGATGTTGCATTATTTGTAGATGTTTCAGGAGGAGCTGGATTAACTGGTGCTGATTCCGGTTGAACGAAAATATGTAACGAAGTATGATGAGCGGACTGACAAACCCTACAACGACTACTAGAAGGACATTTCGAAACTAAATGACCCTTTCGAAGGCAGTTTATGCAATGCCCATTACGTTTTACGAAATTAAAACGTTCCGAAACTACGAGCGATAAAAATGATGAACAGATGGCGAGATGATGACCAGAGCTGTTACAATACGAACAAGTTGTGTTTGTATTCGAACTAAGAAAAGTATTTGCATTACGAGAAAAGTTTGATTTTGGCTTTGTGCCAGTAGAACTACTTTTTTGTTCACTTTTCTTTCCATGACTTTCCAAAAATTGACATCGATGACTCAAGATGTCATAACAGGTGTCCCATGAGGGCAATGATCTAAAATCTAGTTTTTCATCGTAATTCTGTTTAGAACTATCATCCAGCTTCGATAAAACAATATGAATTATAATAGCATTCATAATGTCTAATTCCGATCCAAGCGATAATAGTGAACCACGAATTGCAGAAACGGTATCTATGATATAACGTAATGAAACACTGTCGCCTTTGGACATTTCAGGAATGTTGAAAAGTGTTGTAATGTGTTCCAAGAAAATTAGTACTTTGTTGTCGTACCGCTCCCTCAACCTATCAAGGGCCTTCGGGTAATTCTCATCAGTCACTTGGAAAGGTTCCACAACTGATAGGGCTGGACCAGAAATCGACGAATTATCATGAACCATATTATTGAAAGTAGTGATAAATCGTTTATAATCTGCGTACTTTCCATCGAAGCGAGGCAATTTTAACGAGGGCAAACGAGTTTGATTGGAAAGTCCGATCGAAGTGTTGAAGAAACTTTGTTCCATTGAAGTCGAACTACGAGTTTTGTTTAAGATGGACAACAATTTTGCCTTGGCTGCAATATATATTTCTTCTAAGTCACTCCTAGTGACATCGGAAGGACTTATTTTTTCAATTTGCCCTTGAATATGGGAAATCTGTTTGAAGTAGGACTCTAAAATTTCGAGCCGACATTGCAAAATTGTTGTATCAGCAGTATCTCCATCCTTATCGATTTTCTTTTCTAAACAAGTAATGTTTCTTTTCATTGTGGCCCTTTGTTGTTTCAAAGAGGCCAATTCTGGACTTCCAGAATCATTTAATTCTGGCATATCTTTGTCCTTGTTGGCCATTTTTTATATAAACTTTTCGAAAATTTATAACAAAATGTTTTATAGGAAATCTTCAAAAAATACCTATTACAAATCTTGTATCTTTTATTTGTACCAAGTATTTCTTGAACCACAAAAAAATATTGAAACACAAAAATTAACTTGTTTTCTTCTACAAAATTTTGTTTAGGAAATAAATTTAATTTATTTGAGCCACAAATTATTGTAATTACAAAATAAAGGAATTTATTTTGTTCTACTAAAAAATGTGAAATCAAATAAATTTAATTATTTATTTGGACTACAAATTGGTTTTGAAATTACAGAAAAACAATTTTTTCTGTTCTACTAAGGAGAACAACAGCTCTTAAGTTGGCTCTAAGAATTTCTCGAAAGTATTTGCAACAGTACCACAAATTGGTTCTGCTGGAGCGAAAAGGCAATATTCGTGCAACTGGTATACACAAATTCTACAAAGATGTGGCTCTACGGGCCAGGAAATCCTCAAAACCAAATTAAATAATTGAGTTTTATTTAAAACTTAAGTGCCGTGTCCTGTCTCGGTCGCCAAAAATGTCGCAATATAATAAAATACCTATTACAAAAATAAATATTTTAATAATGCGCGAGAGATTTGCCGAACATATGATGTTGCTCATGTGCAGGTTCGATTACTACTGTCTTTAAAATTAAAAAATAATGTTTATGGACCACAAAGAATTTACAAATTATAAATATCAAGTGGTCCGTTATCCAAAAACAAAAATATTCAACTATTGTTGGTACACACATTATGCTTACTTATATTTAAATAAATAACAAATGCATGTACGTACACGACAGAAAGAAGAATGACAAAAATTTGCACTAACAATAATACACTCATTAACAGACGCAGTATTAATAACAACAACATTAAGGGTATTGGAAAGTACGAACGAAAAAACAAACAAGTAATTAAACAGTCGGTGACAAAAAATATGATCTCCTCCAACAATGAGGTATTCAAAACTCTGGTTGCTTGAACCTGTCAAAGATATTTGCAGGAATAGGGAAAATGCAGAATACTAAGAAATTTACGCTGTACCTAATATTTTAATGATATCCCAATTTTAACAACTTAAGATTTTTGAAGAAGTTATTTGCAGGAATAGGGAAAATACAATAGACTAAGAAAATTTACTCTGTACCAAAAATTTTAATGATATCCCATTTTTACCAATTCTAAGAACTTAAGATTTTTGAATAAGCAATATGTCAAAAGAAAGTACGTTTCTTATGGATTAAAATGAGGTATTCAAAACTCTCGTTGCTTGAAACTGTCAAAGTTATTTGCAGGAATAGGAAAATGCAGAATACTAAGAAATTTACGCTGTACCTAATATTTTAATGATATCCCAATTTTAAGAACTTAAGATTTTTGAAGGAGCGATATGCCAAAAGAAAGTGGGTATCTTATGAATTAAAATGAGATATACAAAACAGTCGTAGCTTGAAAACTGTCAAAGTTATTTGCAGGAATAGGGAAAATACAAAATACTAAGAAATTTACTCAGTACCAAAAATTGCAATGATATCCCAATTTTAAGAACTTAAAACTTTTGAATAAGCGATATGTCAAAAGAAAGTGCGTTTCTTTTGGATTAAAATGAGGTATACAAAACTGTCGTAGCTTGAAAACTGTCAAAGTTATTTGCAGGAATATGGATAATACAATATACTAAGAAATTTACTCTGTACCAAAAATTTTAATGATATCCCAATTTTACTAATTTTAAAAACTTAAGATTTTTGAATAAGCGATATGTAAAAAGAAAGTGGGTTTCTTATGGATTAAAATGAGGTATACAAAACTCTCGTAGCTTGAAAACTGTCAATGTTATTTTCAGGAATAGGGAAAATACAATATGCTAAGAAGTTTACTCTGTGCCAAATATTTTAATGATATCCCAATTTTAAGAACTTAAGATTTTTGAAGAAGCGATATGTCAAAAGAAAGTACGTTTCTTGTGGATTAAAATGTGGTATACAAATCTGTCGTAGCTTGAAATCTGTCAAAGTTATTTGCAGGAATATGGATAATACAATATACTAAGAAATTTACTCTGTACCTAAAATTGTAATGATATCCCAATTTTACCAATTTTAAGAACTTAAAACTTTTGAATAAGCGATATGTCAAAAAAAAGTGAGTTTCTTTTGGATTAAAATGAGGTATACAAAACTGTCGTAGCTTGAAAACTGTCAAAGTTATTTGCAGGAATATGGATAATACAATATACTAAGAAATTTACTCTGTACCAAAAATTGTAATGATATCCCAATTTTACCAATTCTAAGAACTTAAAACTTTTGAATAAGCGATATGTCAAAAGAAAGTGGTTTTCTTATGGATTAAAGTGAGGTATACAAATTTGTCGTAGCTTGAAAACTGTCAAAGTTGTTTGCAGGAATAGGGAAAATACAATATACTAAGAAATTTACTCTGTACCAAAAATTTTAATGATATCCCAATTTTACCAATTTTAAGAACTTCAAACTTTTGAATAAAGGATATGTCAAAAGAAAGTGCGTTTCTTATGGATAAAAATGAGGTATACAAAACTGTCGTAGCTTGAAAACTGTCGAAGTTATTTGCAGGAATAGGGAAAATACAATATACTAAGAAATTTAGTCTGTACCAAAAATGTTAATGATATCCCAAATTTATCAATTTTAAGAATTTAAGATTTTTGAATAAGCGATATGTCAAAGAAAGTGCGTTTCTTATGGATTAAAATGGGGTATACAAAACTGTCGTAGCTTGAAAACTGTCAAAGTTATTTGCAGGAATAGGGAAAATACAATAGACTAAGAAATTTACTCTGTACCAAAAATTTTAATGATATCCCAATTTTACCAATTTTAAGAACTTAAAACTTTTGAATAAGCGATATGTCAAAAGAAAGTGCGTTTTTATGGATTAAAATGAGATATACAAAGCTGTCGTAGCTTGAAAACTGTCAAAGTTACTTGCAGGAATAGGGAAAATACAATATACTAAGAAATTTACTCTGTACCAAAAATTTTAATGATATCCCAATTTTACCAGTTTTAAGAACTTATGATTTTTGAATAAGCGATATGTCAAAAGAAAGTGGGTTTCTTATGGATTAAAATGAGGTATACAAAACAGTCGTAGCTTGAAAACTGTCAAAGTTATTTGCAGGAATAGGGAAAATACAAAATACTAAGAAATTTACTCTGTACCAAAAATTGTAATGATATCCCAATTTTACCAATTTTAAGAACTTAAAAATTTTGAATAATCGAATTGTCAAAAGAAAGTGCGTTTCTTATGGATTAAAATGAGGTATACAAAATTGTCGTCGCTTGAAAAATGGCAAAGTTATTTGCAGGAATAGGGAAAATACAATAGAATAAGAAAATTTACTCTGTACCAATAATTGCAATGATATCCCAATTTTACCAATTCTAAGAACTTAAGATTTTTGAATATGCGATATGTCAAAAGAAAGTGCGTTTCTTATGGATTAAAATGAGGTAATCAAAACTATCGTAGCTTGAAACTGTCAAAGTTATTTACAGGAATAGGGAAAATAAAATATACTAAGAAATTTACGCTGTACCAAATATTTTAACAATATCCCAATTTTAAGAGCTTAAGATTTTTGAAGAAGCGATTTGTCAAAGAAAGTGGGTTTCTTATGGATTAAAATGAGGTATACAAAACAGTCGTAGCTTGAAAACTGTCAAAGTTATTTGCAGGAATAGGGAAAATACAAAATACTAAGAAATTTACTCAGTACCAAAAATTGTAATGATATCCCAATTTTACCAATTTTAAGAACTTAACACTTTTGAATAAGCGATATGTCAAAAGAAAGTGCGTTTCTTATGGATAAAAGTGAGGTATACAAAACTGACGTAGCTTGAAAACTGTCAAAGTTATTTGCAGGAATAGGGATAATACAATATACTAAGAAATTTCCTCTGTACCAAAAATGTTAATGATATCCCAATTTTACTAATTTTAAGAACTTAAGATTTTTAAATAAGCGATATGTAAAAATAAAGTGGGTTTCTTTTGGATTAAAATGAGGTATACAAAACTCACGTAGCTTGAAAACTGTCAATGTTATTTTCAGGAATAGGAAAAATACAATATACTAAGAAATTTTCTCTGTACCAAATATTTTAATAATACCCAATTTTAAGAACTTAAGATTTTTGAAGAGACGATATGTCAAAAGAAAGTGCGTTACTTTTGGATTAAAATGAGGTATACAAAACTGTCGTAGCTTGAAAACTGTTAAAGTTATTTGCAGGAATAGGGAAAATACAAAATACTAAGAAATTTAATCTGTACCAAAAATTTGAGTGATATCCCAATTTTACCAATTTTAAAAAGAAATGTTGGGTTTGTTCGGCTTGAGTTCTTTTCATTAAATAAATATTAAAAAATTAAAAACTCTTTTTATACCCTCCACCACCATCAGTGGTGATAGAGGGTATATATAAGTTTGTCGTTCCGTGTGTAACACCAAGAAATATTCATCTAAGACCCAACAAAGTATTATATTCTGGGTCCTTATCAAATTCTGAGTCGATTTAGCTATGTCCGTCTGTCCGTCTGTCTGTCTGTCTGTCTGTATGTGTAAAACACGCTCACGTTAAAACTAAGCAAAGGAAATAAACTAAATTCACCCAAAATATTTATTATTATCCTAAGCAGTTTGGTATTGAAAATCAGCGAAATCGGTTTACAACGTGAAAAGTTATGAGTAAAAATTTCAGACTACCTCGAAAAAAATTACGTTTTTTTCATAATTCTTTTGAAGTTTTCTGAGAAACTACCAAAGATATTTCGATGAATTTTGTCGTACGTTATTTTTTCAGAGTAGTGATTAATTATGTTCAAAATCTTTACAATCGATCCAATATTTCCCATAGCCCCCATACAAAGGTATATATTCCCGGAAATTAGTTTATCGTTAATAACTCCCACAAATATATCGGTATCAACACGAAATTTTGTACATGTAAACATAATATGAACAGAAATCATACTATCAACGTAGATCTTAGTCGGTCCACAATTGCTCATAGCTCCCATATAAGGTCCTATTCCGAAAATCACCTAAACGCACATATTTCATTGATGAATAAAGCTATTGTGATAAAATTCGAGTTGAATATGTTTTGTGTACATACAAATCATTCTACCAAATTTTTTACGGATCGGTCCATTATTGGTCATAGCTCCCATATAAAACCCACTTCCGAAAATCATTTAAAAGCTCATATTTCATTGTCAACTAAAGTTATTTTGATGAAATTCGACACAAATATGTTTAGTCGAAATATAAATCACTCTACGAAATTTTTTCCGGATAGGCCCATAATTGGTCATAGCTCCCATATAAGGTCCACTTCCGAAAATCACTTAAACGCATATATTTCATTGAATTATAAAGCTATCGGGGTAAGATTCGACACAAATCTGTTTTATATACATACAAATCATTCTACAAAATTTTTTACAGATCGGTCCATAATTGGTCATAGATCCCATATAAGGCTCACTTCCGAAAATCACTTTAAAACACATATTTCAATGCCAAGTAAAGCTATATTGATAAAATTCGGCACAAATATGTTTTACCTAAACATGAATCATTTTACGAATTTTTTTCCGGATAGGCCCATAATTGGTCATAGCTCCCATATAAGGTCCACTTCCGAAAATCACTTAAACGCATATATTTCATTGAATTTTAAAGCTATCGGGATAAAATTCGACAGAAATATGTTTTGTGTGCATTGAAATCATTTCACCATTTGTTTTACGGATCGGTCCCTTATTGGTCGTAGCTCCCATATAAGGCCCTCTTCCAAAAATAACTTAAAAGCACATATTTCAATGTCAAGTAAAGCTATCTTGACAAAATTCGACACAAATATGTTTTGCCTAAACATGAATAACTCTACGAAATTTTTTCCGGATAGGCCTATAATTGGTCATAGCTCCCATATAAGGTCCACTTGCGAAAATCACTTAAACGCGTATATTTCATTGAATCTAAAGCTATTGGGAGAATATTCGACTTGAATATGTTTTGTGTACGTACAAATCATTCTATAAATTTTTTACCTGTCGGTCCATTATTGGTCATAACTCCCATATAAGGTCCACTTACGAAAATCACTTAAAAGCACATATTTCATTATCAAATAAAGCTATCTTGATAAAATTCGACAAAAACATGTTTTGTCCAAATATGAATCACTCTGCGAAATGTTTCCCGAATAGGCCCATAATTGGTCATAGTTCCCATATAAGGTCCACTTCCGAAAATCACTTACACGCATATATTTCATTGAATTCTAAAGCTATAGGGGTAAAATTCGATTTGAATAAGTTTTGTGTACATATAAATCATTCTACCAAAGTTTTTACAGATCGGTCCATTATTGGTCATAGCTCCCATATAAGTCCCACTTCAGAAAATTACTTATACGCAAATATTTCATTGTCAAATAAAGTTATCTTGATAAAATTCGACACATATATGTTTTGTCTTAACATAAATCACTCTACGAAATTTTTTGCGGATAGGCATATAAAACATTGTACCAAATTTTTTCTGGATCGGTCCATATTTGGTAATAGGTCCACTTAAAAAAATCCCTTAAACGCACATATTTAATTATCAAATAAAGATATCTTGATAAAATATGATTTGTGAACATATGAATCACTCTGCGAAATTTTTCCGGATAGGCCCTTAATTGCATATAAAGTCCACTTCCTAAAGTCACCTAAACGCACATATTTCATTGATTAATAAAGCTATTGGAGTAAAATTAGACCTGATATTTTTCTGCATATAAATCATTATACGAAATTGTTTCCTGATCAGTCCATAATTGGTCACAACTCCAATATTCTGTGTATAGATATATCGTTCTATTAAAATGTTTTCGAACTGGCGTATTAATATACATTTTTCTGGACCTAATCAAAATTAGCTCGACAAAAATTTTGGCAAGTTATCTAAAAATTAGATAGTTAGATGGGTTTCAATAAAAAGTAGTTTGCTGGTGGAGGGTATTTAAGATTCGGCATATCCGAATATAGCACTCTAACTTGTTTGTTCTTAGTTTTATTAATATTTATTGTTGTTTCCAATATTTCGACCAACTTCGTTGGTTATCTTCAGGGAAAATTCTACAAATAATACATAAAGTACAATAACAAATAATAACAAAACAAATATAATATAAATAATAACAAATAATTTCCTTACATTTATTTTAATGCAGTGTCGTCTGTTGTTTATGTTTTGATCTTCCATGACTGACTGTTTTGATTTTATCCTTTTGTTTATTGTTTCCGTATTTATTTATTGTATGTCGATAAATGTGAGTGCAGTTGTCAGTATCTGTTCTGTAATTTATTCCTTTTCCGTTGGTGTATCTATAATGAGGAGCATCCCTTGTAAGTAACGTTCTGTGTGATTGTTCTCTCCAGCTAATATTCTCACTCTTTCAAAGTCTGGTTGGTGTCCACAGTGCGCAGCGAGAACTGTTTTCCGATTTAATGGTTTGTCAAGTGTTCTTAAATCTGATTTGTGCGATGATAATCTTGTCCTCAGTTTTGTTTTCGTTGTACCAACATATACCTTTTGGCATATGTTGGTTTCGTCACCATTACATTTAATTTCATACACTAGATTGGATTTATCTAGTTTATCTAATTTGGACTTCATGTTATTAAATAATTTATATGTTGTATTATTCGTCTTCATCGCCAGTGTATATTTTTCCTTGTCATATATGTCAGAATGTTTTATTCTCCCGGATAGACCTGAGACATATTCCACTGATTGATATATTTCCCTCGATGGTTCTCTCTTTTCGCTCTTTTCCCTATTCTCCTCATTTAAAACGTTGTCTATCAAATGGTTTATCGTCTTGTATGGGAAGTCGTTTTCGAGTAAAATATTCTTAATTTTACTAAGGTTATCTTTGTGAAATTCCATGTTGCTGGTGTCCAATACTCTCGTGATGAAATTTGTCGCAGTATTCATAATTATTCCCTCAGGATGTTTTGAATAGAAATTGACAGGCCTTCCCGACGCCATCGGTTTTTGATACCAGTCCAACTTAATCATATTGCCTCTTCTAATAATTATTGAATCGAAATATGGTAATCTGTTGTCTATTTCCTTCTCCAACGTAAATTGTATCTGTCTATGAAAGGCATTTGGGGTTCCCAAAGTAATTTCCACTTGATCTTTTTTTCAAAATTGGCCAACTTGAGATCATCAAGAACTTTCCTTATAAAATGCAGAGAAAATGGACTAATACCTGGATTCATCGCCAAGGCCACGGTTAACATTAGCAGGATTTTTATGGAAAATGGTAACTTAATCGAATGTTTGGACAAAACCCTACACGGACATATATATATTTTCATAATATTATTTTAAGATTATTAATACAACGAAAACACAGACAGATTCATGACAATGAAAGTAGAATCACAAAACTAAGAGGAATTGTAGATAATAGAGTAGAAGAACATGACTGTGGGCTATTTATGTTAAGTGAAGAGAAAATTTATAATGACGTTAAGAACAATAATGACAATAGACTTATTGAAAAGTTTGAAACCTTAAGGGAAAATGGAACAGCTAAACTTGATATGAAGCATAACGAAGATTATTTTGTGAATAAAACGGAGAAAATTATACCAACAAATATTCAATGGCTACTGTCACTTGGTTCCAAGTTTGCTTTGCCCAATACGAGAGAAACATTCCCATTATTCAAATGCATCACCGATGGCGAACAATGCATACAGACGATTGAGGATAAAGGACAGCAAGAGATATCGAGAGCAAAATTTGTTACATTAATTGATGACCACATGAGAAAATCGAAAATGAACGCAAGGGATAAACTGATATTGAATACAGTGGTTCAATGTGAAAAATATTTGAGGCAAATAATGATATAATTATATTGAACTCAGATAAGGATAATAAGACGGTGGCAATGACTAAAGACGATTATAATACAAAGATGATGGATATTATCAAGGACATGTGTACATATAGACGCCTTGAAAAAGATCCTATATTTAGTCTTCAGAATAAGAACAACATCCTTGTGGAAAGATTATACAAGCTTAATGTTATAAATTTACTTGACAAAAACAAATTGACAACGAGGATTGCTATAGCCCCAAGGATATATGGTCTCCCAAAGATCTATAAGAAGGATATGCCATTACGTCCTATCTGCTCATCGATCAACTCACCTTCATACAATCTGAGTAAATATACATATAATTGACATTTTAGGGAAATTGACAAATGATTCTATTTATAACGTAAGAAACGCAAGGGAATTTAAGAATAGAATTGACAACACACGCATAGAGGATGATGAGATACTGGTATCATTCGACGTCTCTTTATTTCCCAGTATTCCAATAAACCTGGCAATCAAGACTATAGACAGAAAATGGCAAATGTTAGAAGAACATACGAAAATACCTACAGAATTATTTATGGATATATTGACGTTTTGTATAAAAGATTGTAGATATTTTAAGTTTAACGACAACTTTTATGAACAAAACAAGGGCATGCCTATGGGATCCCCAGTTTCCCCAATAATTGCCGATATAGTCATGGAAGAACTATTGGCAACAACCCTTGGTCAATTGGAGAACAAACCAAGATTAATGACAAAATATGTGGACGACCTATTCGGAATTTTGAAAAAAGATCAAGTGGAAATTACTTTGGAAACCCTAAATGCCTTTCATAGACAGATACAATTTACGTTGGAGAAGGAAATAGACAACAGATTACCATATTTCGATTCAATAATTATTAGAAGAGGCAATATGATTAAGTTGGACTGGTATCAAAAACCGATGGCGTCGGGAAGGCTTGTCAATTTCTATTCAAAACATCCTGAGGGAATAATTATGAATACTGCGACAAATTTCATCACAAGAGTATTGGACACCAGCAACACGGAATTTCATAAGGATAACCTTAGTAAAATTAAGAATATTTTACTCAAAAACGACTTCCCATACAAGACGATAAACCATTTGATAGACAACGTTTTAAATGAGGAGAATAGGGAAAAGAGCGAAACGAGAGAACCATCGAGGGAAATATATCAATCAGTGGAATATATCTCAGGTCTATCCGGGAGAATAAAACATTCTGACATATATGACAAGGAAAAATATACACTGGCGATGAAGACGAATAATACAACATATAAATTATTTAATAACATGAAGTCCAAATTAGATAAACTAGATAAATCCAATCTAGTGTATGAAATTAAATGTAATGGTGACGAAACCAACATATGCCAAAAGGTATATGTTGGTACAACGAAAACAAAACTGAGGACAAGATTATCATTTAAGAACACTTGACAAACCATTAAATCAAAAACAGCTTCTCGCTGCCCACTGTGCAATAACTGGACACCAAACAGACTTTGAAAGAGTGAGAATATTAGCTGGAGAGAACAATCACACAGAACGTTACTTACAAGGGATGCTCCACATTATAAATACACCAACGGAAAAGGGAATAAATTACAGAACAGATACTGACAACTGCTCTCACATTTATCGACATACAATAAATAAATACGGAAACAATAAACAAAAGGATAAAATCAAAACAGTCAGTCATGGAAGATCAAAACATAAACAACAGACGACACTGCATTAAAATTAAATGTAAGGAAATTATTTGTTATTGTTTATATTATATTTGTTTTGTTATTATTTGTTATTGTACTTTATGTATTATTTGTAGAATTTTCTCTGAAGATGACCAACGAAGTTGGTCGAAAATATTGGAAACCACAATAAATATTAATTAAACTAAGAAAAAAAAGAGTTTTTAATTTTTAATATTTATTTAATGAAAAGACCTCAAGCCGAACAAACCCAGCATTTCTGAAAACAATTTTAAAAACTTAATATTTTGAATAAGCGGTATGTCAAAGGAAAGTGCGTTTCTTATGGATTAAAATAAGGTATACAAACCTATCGTAGCTTGAAAACTGTCAATGTTATTTTCAGGAATAGGGAAAATACAATATACTAAGAAATTTACTCTGTACCAAAATTTGAATGGTATCCCAATTTTACCAATTTTAAAAACTTAATATTTTTTAATAAGCGATATGTCAAAAGAAAGTGGGTTTCTTATGGATTAAAATGAGGTATACAAAACTGTCGTAGCTTGAAAACTGCCAAAGTTATTTGCAGGAATAGGGAAAATACAAAATACTAAGAAATTTACCTCTGTACCAAAATTTTAATGATATCCCAATTTTACTAATTTTAAGAACTTAAGATTTTTGAAGAAGCGATAACAAGTAAGAGTGTTATATTCGGCCATGCCGAATCTTTTATACCCACCATCAAATCATCCTTATAAATAAACTTTGGTATTATCGATCTTTTGGGAGAGGGAATTTAATAAGGGCTTAAGCATGGACCGTGCTCTTCCGAATTAAAAATATTACTTTTGTTTGATCCAATATTTATAACCATAAACTGTTTTTTTGTAAGAGTGGTTATATGGAGGGTAGAGTCAATTATGGACCTATCCTTGTCTGTTTATACAATAATTATTTGTATCTAATGTAGCTGTACTTGTATCTTTAATTCAGTCATGAGGTTTGAAGTCATTATCTGAAGGAAACCGAAAATGGGTGTTGATTAGTTATCGACCAATTTTTCATCAAATTCAGTTGAAAAATACCGTAACTTGGAAGAACTTTTGAGCTATACATGAGCGTTAAATTGATTCTAGGGTCAATTATAGACCGATTTTTATAAACTTTCGTACATAAATTACGTTCGTAAGTCGTATTTTAAGCAACTATTGAGAGTTAAAGTAATTTTACTGAAGTGGTCATTTATCGATCCATCTTCATCAATGTCGGTAGGAAGATTTCAGTTCCCATAACACTTATGTTGAATTGCATATATCTACTCGTATTTTTATGCCAGTAATGAGCGTTAAAGGCGCCCCTATACCCCCGTATAAGTCAATTATTGATCGATACTTCTAAAATTTAGAACGATTTTTGTACATACAAATATTGTTTATGTCGCATTTTTGAGCCAGTAATGAGCTTTAAAGTAATTTTCTAATGGGGACCCTTAGTAGGGGCATAGGGTAGGGGCTCATACAAAACTTGTTTATGTGAAATTTCATCGCTGTAGTCGCTGCTATCGCACTGCTGTAATCGCATTTTGAGGTCAGTAAGGAGATTTTAACTAATACGAAAATTGTTCATGTCGAATTTCATCGCTGTACACGCAGTTTTAATCTAGTAATGAACTTTAAAGTCATTTTCTGAAGGGGACCTTACAAGGGGGATAGAGCTAATTAAGGACCAATCCTTATAAAATTTGATAAGAACTTTTGGCCCGCACAAAACTTGTTTATGTAGAATTTTACTACTGTACTCACATTTTGAGTCAGTAATAAGCCTAAAAGTCATTTTCTGAAGGGGACTTTATATGGGGGGTAGGGTCAATTATGGACCGATCCTTATAAAATTATATGAAGAGATTTATGTTCCCATAAAACATGTTTGTGGCGAATTTCACCGCCATTGATGCTTCTCTTAGCCAGTTATGGTCGATAAAGTCATTTTCTGAAGGGGACTTTAAATGGGGGGTAGGGTCAATCCTTATAAAATTTCACAAAGAGATTTAGGTTCCCTTAAAACATGTTTGTGCCGAATTTCACCGCTATTGATGCTTCTCTTAGACAGTTATGGGCAATAAAGTCATTTTCTGAAGGGGACTTTATATGGGGGGTAGGGTAATTATGGACCGATCCTTATAAAACAAGTAAGAAAGTATAGTCGGGCGTGGCCGACCATATGATACCCTACACCAGTTATGAATATTAAATGTGATTTATTTATCATAATAAAGCATTTATCTTCAATATTCCCTTGTTCCGATACATTTAAGCAATTTATGGATGAAAAACTAATTTTCTGAAAGATGCTTTATATGGGGGCTAGGGGCAAATATGGACCAAGCCCGATAAAATTTTGTGAATATATTTATATTTACATAATATTTTATTGTGCTGAATTTCATCACGATATTTGTGTTTATAAGTTAATTTGGGACATTCAAGTAATTTTCTGAAGAGGACTTTGTATGGGAGCTAGGGTCAAATGGGGCCCGATCTTTATGAAATTTGGCAGGGTCATCAAGACTTCTATAAAACTTAGTTGTGCTGTATTTTATCGATATATCTATATATTTAACATAATTATGAGCTCAGAAGCCCTTTTCGGGGGGTTCTGTTCTATGGGGGCTAGGTGAAATAATGGACCGATTTTAGCCATTTTCAATAGGCTTCGTCCTTGGGTCAAATAAAACGTGCGTGCCAAATTTCATCCAATTATCTTGAAAATTGCGACCTGTACCTTGCGCACAAGGTTTACATGGACAGCCAGCCAGCCAGCCAGCCAGACGGACGGACGGACGGACATAGCTTAATCGACTCAGAAAACGATTCTAAGCCGATTGGTATACTTTAAGGTGGGTCTAGGACGAATATTTTTGTATGTTACAAACATCAGCACAAATCCAATATACCCTCCCCACTAAAGTGGTGTAGGGTATAATTATATAAAGAGATTTGTGTTCCCATAAAACATGTTTGTGGCGAATTTCACCGCTATTGATGCTTCTCTTAGCCAGTTATGGTCGATAAAGTTATTTTCTGAAGGGGACTTTATATGGGGGGTAGGGTCAATTATGGGCCTATCCTTATAAAATTTTACAAAGAAATTTAGGTTCTCATTAAACATGTTTGTGCCGAATTTCGCCGCTATTGACGTTTTCTTAGCCAGTTATGAGCGATAGAGTCATTTTCTGAAGGGGACTTTATATGGGGGGTAGGGTCAATTATGGACCGATCCTTATAAAATTATATAAAGAGATTTATGTTCCCATAAAACATGTTTGTGGCGAATTTCACCGCTATTGATGCTTCTCTTAGCCATTTATGGTCGATAAGTCATTTTCTGAAGGGGACTTTATATGGGGGGTAGGGTCAATTATGAGCCTATCCTTATAAAATTATATGAAGAGATTTATGTTCCATAAAACATGTTTGTGCCGAAGTTCACCGCTATTGATGCTTCTCTTAGCCAGTTATGGCGATAAAGTCATTTTTTGAAGGGGACTTTATATGGGGGGTAGGGTCAATTACGGGCCTATCCTTATAAAATTTTATAAAGAGATTTAGGTTCTCATAAAACATGTTTGTGTCGAAGTTCACCGCTCTTGATGCTTTTCTTAGCCAGTTATGGGCGATAAAGTCATTTTCTGAAGGGAACTTTATATGGGGGGTAGGGTCAATTATGGACCGATCCTTATTAAATTCCACGAGAAGATTTATGTTCCCATAAGACATGTTCGTGCCGAATTTCATTGCTATTGGTTCTTCCGTTAGCAAGTTATGAGCGATAAAGTCATTTTCTGAAGGGGGCCTTATATGGGGCTAGGCGAAATTGTGGACCGATATAGCCCATTTTCAATACCAAACAAACTGCATCAACTAGAAGTATCTGTGCAAAATTTCAGCTCGCTAGCTACTTTCATTTGGGCTCTATCGTGTTTTCAACAGACAGACAGACAAGACAGACAGACGGACAGACGGACGGACATGGCTAGATCGTCTTAGAATCTAATAAGGACCCAGAATATATATACTTTTATGGGTCTAGACGAATATTTCAATGTGTTACAAACGGAATGACAAAAACAATATACCCCCCATCTTTTTTAATGGTGGGTATAAAAAGAAAGTGGGTTTCTTATGGATTAAAATGAGGTACACAAAACTCTCGTAGCTTGGAAAACTGTCAAAGTTATTTTCAGGAATAGGGAAAATACAATATACTAAGAAATTTACTTTGTACCAAAAATTTGAATGATATCCCAATTTTACCAATTTTAAGAACTTAAGATTGTAACGAACCTAATCGCCAGGGTCGTTCTTTTCAAAGGGCTGCTACCTAAATACCGGCCGTGCTCGTGGGAAATGGGGTGGTTCTTGCCCCTATCAAGTACGTTTGCAGTTCGTAACACAAAATTCAAAAATAGGTAGCATAATACCAAATCGATCATAATACAAAAGAAAGAGGAGTTATATCCGAAGATAAGAGAAAAAAATACAATTAAAATATATACAAACAGAAAACAAAGGAAAGTATAGGAGAGAAGCTAGGTTGAAGAGGGATAGGTGTAATTTTCCTCTTCCAAGATCAATACCTACCCAAAACATGCTATCGTATGGTCAACGATATGTAAAAAGAAAGTGGGTTTCTTATGGATTAAAATGAGGTACACAAAACTCTCGTAGCTTGAAAACTGTCAAAGTTATTTTCAGGAATAGGGAAAATACAATATACTAAGAAATTTACTTTGTACCAAAAATTTGAATGATATCCCAATTTTACCAATTTTAAGAACTTAAGATTGTAACGAACCTAATCGCCAGGGTCGTTCTTTTTCAAAGGGCTGCTACCTAAATACCGGCCGTGCTCGTGGGAAATGGGGTGGTTCTTGCCCCTATCAAGTACGTTTGCAGTTCGTAACACAAAATTCAAAATAGGTAGCATAATACCAAATCGGTCATAATACAAAAGAAAGAGGAGTTATACCGAAGATAAGAGAAAAAAATACAATTAAAATATATACAAACAGAAAAACAAAGGAAAGTATAGGAGAGAAGCTAGGTTGAAGAGGGATAGGTGTAATTTTCCTCTTCCAAGATCAATACCTACCCAAACCATGCTATCGTATGGTCAATATTTTAGATAGCCCAGAACTCATCTACTTGCACATACCCTTAACCTCTCGAGAAATAAAAAAAACTAATTTAGCAATTCATATTGCAAACAAGTAACAATTCATTTATTAAATACTCGTAGTTAGTCGAAATATACAACATCCTATCAAAATTTAGTTTAAAATTTAAATAATTCAAAATTACAATATTTACACAGTTCAAATATAAATGTCAACAAAATATTAATTTCGTATTTAAATTTCAATGAAATGTTATTAAGAGTAAATTATACATACATATTAAATTTGACCGTTTAAAATAACATTGTTTCAAATATCGTATTTAAATTTTCCTTATATAACCAGCCAAAAAGTATTCTATAGTTATTATTTCAATAGGCTTTTCTTTTTAGAAAAGTAAAATTTATGTTATTAACACAGACTATTTGAAATTTTAATTTGAAGAACTATAAGTAATGGAAAATGTTGTTGTCAACAGAATGTTAACAAAAATAAAAAAAACTACAATATGAAAACAAATTAGTGCAAAATTATAAAAAAATGCGTTATATAACTAGAATCATGTTATTAACAGAATGTTCATAAAACCAAACTGAAATAGGTTCATGTTACGATTACCAACATAGGTATTTGTCAAGTATGTTAATAACATTTATTTCTAGTAATACATTTAAAAGAAAATAGTATTATGCAATTTTAACATTATTTAAACTAATATTCGAATTTTGTTTTCATATTTTATAGAGTGAAATTATAAAATTGTAAAATAAAATACTTCTGACTCACCATTGTTTGTTATCCTGCGAAGACTGTTGTCTTTTGAGATGTTGTCAAAATAAAGATTATTTTAAATATTCACTCAATGATATGTTGTTATGTTATGAAAAGTGTAATGTTAATAACATATAATGAAATTGATTTTATATAAGTAAACGAAAACAATGTTTAAAACAAACAAATACAAAAAAAACAATATAAAACAAGTAAGAGTGTTATATTCGGCCATGCCGAATCTTTTATACCCACCATCAAATCATCCTTATAAAGTAAACTTTGATATTATCGATCTTTTGGGAGAGGGAATTTAATAAGGGCTTAAGCATGGACCGTGCTCTTCCGAATTAAAAATATTACTTTTGTTTGATCCAATATTTATAACCATAAACTGTTTTTTTGTAAGAGTGGTTATATGGAGGGTAGAGTCAATTATGGACCTATCCTTGTCTGTTTATACAATAATTATTTGTATCTAATGTAGCTGTACTTGTATCTTTAATTCAGTCATGAGGTTTGAAGTCATTATCTGAAGGAAACCGAAAATGGGTGTTTGATTAGTTATCGACCAATTTTCATCAAATTCAGTTGAAAAATACCGTAACTTGGAAGAACTTTTGAGCTATACATGAGCGTTAAATTGATTCTAGGGTCAATTATAGACCGATTTTTATAAACTTTCGTACATAAATTACGTTCGTAAGTCGTAATTTTAAGCAACTATTGAGAGTTAAAGTAATTTTACTGAAGTGGTCATTTATCGATCCATCTTCATCAATGTCGGTAGGAAGATTTCAGTTCCCATAACACTTATGTTGAATTGCATATATCTACTCGTATTTTTATGCCAGTAATGAGCGTTAAAGGCGCCCCTATACCCCCGTATAAGTCAATTATTGATCGATACTTCTAAAATTTAGAACGATTTTTGTACATACAAATATTGTTTATGTCGCATTTTTGAGCCAGTAATGAGCTTTAAAGTAATTTTCTAATGGGGACCTTAATAGGGGCATAGGGTAGGGGCTCATACAAAACTTGTTTATGTGAAATTTCATCGCTGTAGTCGCTGCTATCGCACTGCTGTAATCGCATTTTTGAGTCAGTAATGAGCGTTAAAGTCATTTTCTGAAGGGGACCTTATAGGGGCGTATGGTTAATTACAGACTGATCCTCATAAAATTTAGTGGGAGATTTTAACTAATACGAAAATTGTTCATGTCGAATTTCATCGCTGTACACGCAGTTTTAATCTAGTAATGAACTTTAAAGTCATTTTCTGAAGGGGACCTTACAAGGGGGATAGAGCTAATTAAGGACCAATCCTTATAAAATTTGATAAAGAACTTTTGGCCCGCACAAAACTTGTTTATGTAGAATTTTACTACTGTACTCACATTTTTGAGTCAGTAATAAGCCTAAAAGTCATTTTCTGAAGGGGACTTTATATGGGGGGTAGGGTCAATTATGGACCGATCCTTATAAAATTATATGAAGAGATTTATGTTCCCATAAAACATGTTTGTGGCGAATTTCACCGCCATTGATGCTTCTCTTAGCCAGTTATGGTCGATAAAGTCATTTTCTGAAGGGGACTTTAAATGGGGGGTAGGGTCAATCCTTATAAAATTTCACAAAGAGATTTAGGTTCCCTTAAAACATGTTTGTGCCGAATTTCACCGCTATTGATGCTTCTCTTAGACAGTTATGGGCAATAAAGTCATTTTCTGAAGGGGACTTTATATGGGGGGTAGGGTAATTATGGACCGATCCTTATAAAATTATATAAAGAGATTTGTGTTCCCATAAAACATGTTTGTGGCGAATTTCACCGCTATTGATGCTTCTCTTAGCCAGTTATGGTCGATAAAGTTATTTTCTGAAGGGGACTTTATATGGGGGGTAGGGTCAATTATGGGCCTATCCTTATAAAATTTTACAAAAAATTTAGGTTCTCATTAAACATGTTTGTGCCGAATTTCGCCGCTATTGACGTTTTCTTAGCCAGTTATGAGCGATAGAGTCATTTTCTGAAGGGGACTTTATATGGGGGGTAGGGTCAATTATGGACCGATCCTTATAAAATTATATAAAGAGATTTATGTTCCCATAAAACATGTTTGTGGCGAATTTCACCGCTATTGATGCTTCTCTTAGCCATTTATGGTCGATAAAGTCATTTTCTGAAGGGGACTTTATATGGGGGGTAGGGTCAATTATGAGCCTATCCTTATAAAATTATATGAAGAGATTTATGTTCCCATAAAACATGTTTGTGCCGAAGTTCACCGCTATTGATGCTTCTCTTAGCCAGTTATGGGCGATAAAGTCATTTTTTGAAGGGGACTTTATATGGGGGGTAGGGTCAATTACGGGCCTATCCTTATAAAATTTTATAAAGAGATTTAGGTTCTCATAAAACATGTTTGTGTCGAAGTTCACCGCTCTTGATGCTTTTCTTAGCCAGTTATGGGCGATAAAGTCATTTTCTGAAGGGAACTTTATATGGGGGGTAGGGTCAATTATGGACCGATCCTTATTAAATTCCACGAGAAGATTTATGTTCCCATAAGACATGTTCGTGCCGAATTTCATTGCTATTGGTTCTTCCGTTAGCAAGTTATGAGCGATAAAGTCATTTTCTGAAGGGGGCCTTATATGGGGGCTAGGCGAAATTGTGGACCGATATAGCCCATTTTCAATACCAAACAAACTGCATCAACTAGAAGTATCTGTGCAAAATTTCAGCTCGCTAGCTACTTTCATTTGGGCTCTATCGTGTTTTCAACAGACAGACAGACAGACAGACAGACGGACAGACGGACAGACGGACAGACGGACAGACGGACGGACATGGCTAGATCGTCTTAGAATCTAATAAGGACCCAGAATATATATACTTTTATGGGTCTTAGACGAATATTTCAATGTGTTACAAACGGAATGACAAAAACAATATACCCCCCATCTTTTTTGATGGTGGGTATAACAAGTTTAGAGTGCTATATTCGGCTATGCCGAATCTTAAATACCCTCCACCAGCAAACTACTTTTTATTGAAACCCATCTAACTATCTAATTTTTAGATAACTTGCCAAAATTTTTGTCGAGCTAATTTTGATTAGGTCCAGAAAAATGTATATTAATACGCCAGTTCGAAAACATTTTAATAGAACGATATATCTATACACAGAATATTGGAGTTGTGACCAATTATGGACTGATCAGGAAACAATTTCGTATAATGATTTATATGCAGAAAAATATCAGGTCTAATTTTACTCCAATAGCTTTATTAATCAATGAAATATGTGCGTTTAGGTGACTTTAGGAAGTGGACTTTATATGCAATTAAGGGCCTATCCGGAAAAATTTCGCAGAGTGATTCATATGTTCACAAATCATATTTTATCAAGATATCTTTATTTGATAATTAAATATGTGCGTTTAAGGGATTTTTTTAAGTGGACCTATTACCAAATATGGACCGATCCAGAAAAAATTTGGTACAATGTTTTATATGCCTATCCGCAAAGATTTCGTAGAGTGATTTATGTTAAGACAAAACATATATGTGTCGAATTTTATCAAGATAACTTTATTTGACAATGAAATATTTGCGTATAAGTAATTTTCTGAAGTGGGACTTATATGGGAGCTATGACCAATAATGGACCGATCCTGTAAAAACTTTGGTAGAATGATTTATATGTACACAAAACTTATTCAAATCGAATTTTACCCCTATAGCTTTAGAATTCAATGAAATATATGCGTGTAAGTGATTTTCGGAAGTGGACCTTATATGGGAACTATGACCAATTATGGGCCTATTCGGGAAACATTTCGCAGAGTGATTCATATTTGGACAAAACATGTTTTTGTCGAATTTTATCAAGATAGCTTTATTTGATAATGAAATATGTGCTTTTAAGTGATTTTCGTAAGTGGACCTTATATGGGAGTTATGACCAATAATGGACCGACAGGTAAAAAATTTATAGAATGATTTGTACGTACACAAAACATATTCAAGTCGAATATTCTCCCAATAGCTTTAGATTCAATGAAATATACGCGTTTAAGTGATTTTCGCAAGTGGACCTTATATGGGAGCTATGACCAATTATAGGCCTATCCGGAAAAAATTTCGTAGAGTTATTCATGTTTAGGCAAAACATATTTGTGTCGAATTTTGTCAAGATAGCTTTACTTGACATTGAAATATGTGCTTTTAAGTTATTTTTGGAAGAGGGCCTTATATGGGAGCTACGACCAATAAGGGACCGATCCGTAAAACAAATGGTGAAATGATTTCAATGCACACAAAACATATTTCTGTCGAATTTTATCCCGATAGCTTTAAAATTCAATGAAATATATGCGTTTAAGTGATTTTCGTAAGTGGACCTTATATGGGAGCTATGACCAATTATGGGCCTATCCGGAAAAAAATTCGTAAAATGATTCATGTTTAGGTAAAACATATTTGTGCCGAATTTTATCAATATAGCTTTACTTGGCATTGAAATATGTGTTTTAAAGTGATTTTCGGAAGTGAGCCTTATATGGGATCTATGACCAATTATGGACCGATCCGTAAAAAATTTTGTAGAATGATTTGTATGTATATAAAACAGATTTGTGTCGAATCTTACCCCGATAGCTTTATAATTCAATGAAATATATGCGTTTAAGTGATTTTCGGAAGTGGACCTTATATGGGAGCTATGACCAATTATGGTCCTATCCGGAAAAAATTTCGTAGAGTGATTTATATTTCGACTAAACATATTTGTGTCGAATTTCATCAAAATAGCTTTAGTTGACAATGAAATATGAGCTTTTAAATGATTTTCGGAAGTGGGTTTTATATGGGAGCTATGACCAATAATGGACCGATCCGTAAAAAATTTGGTAGAATGATTTGTATGTACACAAAACATATTCAACTCGAATTTTATCACAATAGCTTTATTCATCAATGAAATATGTGCGTTTAGGTGATTTTCGGAATAGGACCTTATATGGGAGCTATGAGCAATTGTGGACCGACTAAGATCTACGTTGATAGTATGATTTCTGTTCATATTATGTTTACATGTACAAAATTTCGTGTTGATACCTATATATTTGTGGGAGTTATTAACGATAAACTAATTTCCGGGAATATATACCTTTGTATGGGGGCTATGGGAAATATTGGATCGATTGTAAAGATTTTGAACATAATTAATCACTACTCTGAAAAAATAACGTACGACAAAATTCATCGAAATATCTTTGGTAGTTTCTGAGAAAACTTCAAAAGAATTATGAAAAAAACGTAATTTTTTTCGAGGTAGTCTGAAATTTTTACTCATAACTTTTCACGTTGTAAACCGATTTCGCTGATTTTCAATACCAAATTGCTTAGGATAATAATAAATATTTTGGGTGAATTTAGTTTATTTCCTTTGCTTAGTTTTAACGTGAGCGTGTTTTACACAGACAGACAGACAGACAGACGGACAGACGGACATAGCTAAATCGACTCAGAATTTGATAAGGACCCAGAATATATATACTTTGTTGGGTCTTAGATGAATATTTCTTGGTGTTACACACGGAACGACAAACTTATATATACCCTCTATCACCACTGATGGTGGTGGAGGGTATAATATAAATCTATTTGAATTTAAACTGAAGATATGTCAAAATTAAACAACAAAAAAAAAATTAATTAAATTATTATCTATATATGTATGTAAGTTATTTAGAAGATGTAGAATTATGAATTTAATAATTAACTTCAGGTGAAATAATATCCAAAATTCTTGTTAGGATTTGAAATGCTTTTCCAAGAATATGGTTATTTGAGAACTTGTCAGGTGTTGGTTTTACTAATAAGTGAAATTTCAAATTTATACACTTAGATTTCAGGTAAATGTTCTGCGTTTATGTAGACAAAATGGAGTTCTTCAATACTAGTATTATTGGAACTGATTAAGATGACAATTTCGCTAAGACAGATGTAACCGATGACCAATAGAATATAATATTTCTATCCAACTATACAATAAAATAGACTTAAGTTCACAAAAATAGAATTCCTCCACAACACTGTTTGCGAGTCCTCCGGATCCTAGTCCCTGTTGGAACAAAGGATCCACAATGAAAACAAAGATACCTACAAAGAACAAAATTTTCCTTGCAATAATCCAAAGAGAATTAAAATGTGAATAATTGCTTACCCAAAAATAAACTAAGATTCCACAACAAGCACCGAATTAAAAAATTTAATTTCGTTTTTCTTATCGTTTTGTACAACACAATTCAAATTTTCAAATCCATTAAAATTTTCATAATGAATAAAAAGAAACGAAAATATTTTCAAAGCCAAATTGATTAAAACCAAAAAATCTCCACATAAAGTTTTAAAATATTAAAAAAAATGTTCCTCACTAAACAAGTGCCTCACAAAACAGTCTCAGTTTTGGAGACTTACACCCAGAAACTGAAACTGGAAAAGGCATATACAGTAAGATACAAAATATTGACTACTATGTCCAAATATCCTTCGCATGGTATGTGCCCTTGTTACGCGAATCAATATCCTCTTGTAGTGGTCATTTTTACAAAATAGAGTTTATTTACATATATCTAATATTTTCTTCACAAAATAATGTTTTAAAGTTAACAAACTTAACATGTTTCATATGTAACGTCTTTACTAGATATTGAATTTACATCAAATTTTCCCACTGTACTTCTATATTTTTTCCTTTCGTCAGCGTCACTATACATTTTTTTACATCGGAATAGTGGTTATACCTAACCTAGGTTAGGTAGGCAGGTCGTCCTCGCGATGTCATCACTGGGGACACACTTGGGTCCAGTATTTTGATCCCTTTGTGATACCTGAAACGAGAGAGAACGGTCGGCGTATTAGTACACTTCAACCTAATCACTCTGGTTTCCACCGAACCAGTTTGTCGCACGAATATAGGAATCTATCTTTCGGATATCAACCTCCGATAGATCCGCTAAGTCATGCAGAAAATAACTACCTAGCAGACCCATTCTGTGATCAGCTAGGGCATGACAATGACAGAGGAAGTGAGTTATACTCTCTTCTTCCTCTTCATCCTGGCAGCTGGTTTGCAGGTTGAAAGCGGTATACCGACAAAAGGGTCGGTATGCTCTCTTGCAAGCGAGGAGCCTAACTTGGCAAGAGAGTCCGCGATGGTATTACCAGGAATTTGCTGATGTCCTGGAATCCAATACAGTCCTATTGTGGAATGTTTCGCCATCTCGTTAAGGGATGCCCGGCATTCTAGGAATAAGTTTGACGTCGTGTAGACACCACTTAGAACCTTAAGGGCTGCCTGGCTGTCGGTATAAATTCGAATATTAGCACCGTATATTCGATAAAACCTGAGCCAGTTTGCAGCCCGTTTAATGGCTGATAGTTCAGCCTGAAGGACGCTACATTGGTCAGGAAGCTTGAATGATACTTCCGTTCCCGAATGTGCTATGTAAAAGCCACCGCCTACACCATGGTTTGATTTTGAGCCATCAGTGAAAACCTTATACGATCCGTCATGGAGGATTGTTTCCATCACATTTGGATCGTGTCGGATATTCACCGAAAAGCTTCTATCAAAAGACGGTTTGGCGATGCAATAGTCGATATTGTCAGGAATCTCTCCTAGACAATTGAGAATGGTGGAGTGACCTGACTGAATCATATGCCACATACCAATTGTATTGAGTCTAATAGCCGCGTTGAGGGCAACCTCTTGGGCCATTAGATCAATAGGTAGCCATCCCATCATGACAAAGAGAGCCTTTGATGGGGTGGTGCGGAGAGCCCCCGTTATCAGCAGAGCTGATGTACGAAGGATTCCCTCAAAACGTTTGCGGTGTGAGTCCTTTTGTACAGACTTCCACCATACAAGTGCACCGTACAATAGTATGGGCTTGACTACCATGTCGAAGAGCCATTTGGTGTTCTTGGGGTTTATGCCCCATGATTTGCCAATTGCTCTCTTACACGAGTATAAGGCCGCAGCCGCTTTTGATACTCTAGATTGAATGTTCAAATGCCATGATAGTTTTGAATCTAGGATTACTCCCAGATATTTAGCACTATCCGATAACTTCAATTCTATCCCATTCAGTCGTGGGAGAGTGAAGGTGGGTATCTTGTACTTCTTAGTGAAGAGAACAAGTTCCGTTTTCGATGGATTTACACCAAGGCCACTGACGTTGCTCCACGTACTGAGTGTCTTGAGTGCAATCTCCATCCTTTGCGATAAAGTATCCAGATATTTGCCAGATACTACTACAGACACATCGTCTGCATATGCTATTACCTTAAATCCCATAGATCTAAGATCCATAAGAAGTGGGTTCAACGCTAGGTTCCACAGAAGTGGAGATAGAACTCCACCTTGTGGTGTACCGCGATTTGCCACTTTTGTGACATTTGCTGCTCCCATTTCGGAGATAATGATTCGTTGAGTCAGTAATCTCTTGATGAAAGCTGTTATTGGTTGGTTTATACCCAGGCCAGTTAGGGCCGTTGTTATCGACCCAGGGTGAACATTGTTGAAAGCCCCCTCGATGTCCAAGAAGGCAACAAGTGTATATTCCCCTTGCGCTATTGTCTTTTCAATGTGACAAACTAGCGAATGTAATGCAGTCTCAACAGATTTTCCCTTCATGTAGGCATGTTGAGATGCTGATAGATGGTCAGGTTTGATATGTATTCTGAGATGCAGATCAATTATCCTTTCCAAAGTTTTGAGAAGAAAGGAGGATAGACTAATTGGTCTAAAATCCTTTGGCTTCGTGTGAGAGGTCTTTCCTCCTTTCGGAATGAAGACCACTGTGTACTTGGTCCAGGGTTCGGGTATATAAGACCATTTTAAACAGGCATCATATATCCGCGTTAGCCAAGGCATAAGATGGACAGCATTGTATTGCAAATCCGCAGGTATTATACCGTCAGGACCCGGTGATTTGTAGGGGTCGAAGCTGTTTATCGCCCAGTTGATCTTATCTTCATTTATGGATATTCCTGTATCAGCTGGGAGATCTGTAAACTGCATGTCAGTCCCGTTTTCCGGAGATTGACAGCCTGGAAAGTGAGTGGCCATTAAAACTTCTAAGGTTTCTTGACTGCTGGTCGTCCAACTGCCACAAGGTTTCTGAATGAAACTTGGGACAAGAGCGTTTATGTCCGAGCTTCCCCAGACAGTGTGATGGGCATTGGCATCAGCCCCCATGATGATCGGCATGCTTTTCGAGTTTGCCATCTCTATGGATCTGCAGAACAGGTTGTTCGGTGGCTGGTCGCTGTGGTCGTGAGCCATGTACGCCGAGATAACCAATATAGCACCTACACTGGTCTCCCATATGGCTGCTACGGTGTCTTCATCACTGAAATCAGAAAGAACGAAGATGTTGAGACTGCTTTTGGCTACTATACCTAACCTATATCCATACGAATTGAATCACAGAATTCCTTATTATATTTCCGGCCACATGGTCCATAATCCCTTATAAGAAGTCCGAAGGTTTTATAGAGGTTACGGGCATCTGCAACCTCGCTATTGGTGTGCGACAACATCTACACCTCTGGATAAATATAACTCCTTTTGTGGCCTGGGAATTTTAGAATTCTGACCAGTGATCGCAGGTTGATATCAACTATTCTTACCAGAAGACGGCAATTTAGGAAGAACCTCATTTATACTTAACCTCACTCTAGTGATCAAGGAGGTTATAAATTAGTGTGTGGTCTGATTATTTCGAGATCGTTCAGACCTCGAAATCATCATATATACATATAATTGAGGTATTGTATGGTGCATTTAAACCCGTGCAACTTATATGAAGGTAGTAAAGGAAGTCAAAGGTGGATCTAAAATTGTCAGTGAATCCGCGTAAAGCGTAATTTTTTTCTATTAAGGCATTAACATTAGTGTAACTTAGAATAAAATAGTGATATTTTTTCACGATCATGTTTAAATCAGATCTCAGGTGTTATGGAAAATTACAAGTTTTTTTTTAATCGTCACCTTAGAATATTAATAATTAAAACCATAAGCATTAATGATCATTAGTTAAATACCAAGTAAATAAGAAACCAAATCAATAAGAAACAAGTAAGAGTGTTATATTCGGCCATGCCGAATCTTTTATACCCACCATCAAATCATCCTTATAAATAAACTTTGATATTATCGATCTTTTGGGAGAGGGAATTTAATAAGGGCTTAAGCATGGACCGTGCTCTTCCGAATTAAAAATATTACTTTTGTTTGATCCAATATTTATAACCATAAACTGTTTTTTTGTAAGAGTGGTTATATGGAGGGTAGAGTCAATTATGGACCTATCCTTGTCTGTTTATACAATAATTATTTGTATCTAATGTAGCTGTACTTGTATCTTTAATTCAGTCATGAGGTTTGAAGTCATTATCTGAAGGAAACCGAAATGGGTGTTGATTAGTTATCGACCAATTTTCATCAAATTCAGTTGAAAAATACCGTAACTTGGAAGAACTTTTGAGCTATACATGAGCGTTAAATTGATTCTAGGGTCAATTATAGACCGATTTTTATAAACTTTCGTACATAAATTACGTTCGTAAGTCGTAATTTTAAGCAACTATTGAGAGTTAAAGTATTTTACTGAAGTGGTCATTTATCGATCCATCTTCATCAATGTCGGTAGGAAGATTTCACTTATGTTGAATTGCATATATCTACTCGTATTTTTATGCCAGTAATGAGCGTTAAAAGGCGCCCCTATACCCCCGTATAAGTCAATTATTGATCGATACTTCTAAAATTTAGAACGATTTTTGTACATACAAATATTGTTTATGTCGCATTTTTGAGCCAGTAATGAGCTTTAAAGTAATTTTCTAATGGGGACCTTAATAGGGGCATAGGGTAGGGGCTCATACAAAACTTGTTTATGTGAAATTTCATCGCTGTAGTCGCTGCTATCGCACTGCTGTAATCGCATTTTTGAGTCAGTAATGAGCGTTAAAGTCATTTTCTGAAGGGGACCTTATAGGGGCGTATGGTTAATTACAGACTGATCCTCATAAAATTTAGTGGGAGATTTTAACTAATACGAAAATTGTTCATGTCGAATTTCATCGCCGTACACGCAGTTTTAATCTAGTAATGAACTTTAAAGTCATTTTCTGAAGGGGACCTTACAAGGGGGATAGAGCTAATTAAGGACCAATCCTTATAAAATTTGATAAAGAACTTTTGGCCCGCACAAAACTTGTTTATGTAGAATTTTACTACTGTACTCACATTTTTGAGTCAGTAATAAGCCTAAAAGTCATTTTCTGAAGGGGACTTTATATGGGGGGTAGGGTCAATTATGGACCGATCCTTATAAAATTATATGAAGAGATTTATGTTCCCATAAAACATGTTTGTGGCGAATTTCACCGCCATTGATGCTTCTCTTAGCCAGTTATGGTCGATAAAGTCATTTTCTGAAGGGGACTTTAAATGGGGGGTAGGGTCAATCCTTATAAAATTTCACAAAGAGATTTAGGTTCCCTTAAAACATGTTTGTGCCGAATTTCACCGCTATTGATGCTTCTCTTAGACAGTTATGGGCAATAAAGTCATTTTCTGAAGGGGACTTTATATGGGGGGTAGGGTAATTATGGACCGATCCTTATAAAATTATATAAAGAGATTTGTGTTCCCATAAAACATGTTTGTGGCGAATTTCACCGCTATTGATGCTTCTCTTAGCCAGTTATGGTCGATAAAGTTATTTTCTGAAGGGGACTTTATATGGGGGGTAGGGTCAATTATGGACCGATCCTTATTAAATTCCACGAGAAGATTTATGTTCCCATAAGACATGTTCGTGCCGAATTTCATTGCTATTGGTTCTTCCGTTAGCAAGTTATGAGCGATAAAGTCATTTTCTGAAGGGGGCCTTATATGGGGGCTAGGCGAAATTGTGGACCGATATAGCCCATTTTCAATACCAAACAAACTGCATCAACTAGAAGTATCTGTGCAAAATTTCAGCTCGCTAGCTACTTTCATTTGGGCTCTATCGTGTTTTCAACAGACAGACAGACGGACAGACGGACAGACGGACGGACATGGCTAGATCGTCTTAGAATCTAATAAGGACCCAGAATATATATACTTTTATGGGTCTTAGACGAATATTTCAATGTGTTACAAACGGAATGACAAAAACAATATACCCCCCATCTTTTTTGATGGTGGGTATAAAAAAAAGAGAAATTAAGTCGAAAGAAAATGTTGGTTATATCCATTACTTTGATTTTACGATTAGATGCTTATTCTGTTGTCAATTTTATTTTCAATGCCTTAAATTTGATTTCACATGATCGTCAACTTGTAAATTAAATTAATTCATTCATACAAGTCGACTTTTCTACAATACTACAATTGTGATCAAAATTGTAAAATACAAATGAGTGCTTTATAAAATACGGATAAAATTAAACCTAAAGTAAAGAAGAAAATAGTGAATTAAATTAAACAAAAAAAAAAAAAAAAAAAAAAAAAAAACATTTTATTAAATTAAAGTAAAAAAAAAAATCAAATTAAATTAAATTAACTTAAAATTGAAGCAAATTAAACTAAAAGTATATCTCAACAAAACCAAACCGAAACAAAATCCTAAAGTAAGAAATCATCCACCATTTCTGGAAACAAAATACTAATACAGTCACCCATTTCAACTTTATACATTTATCCACTGCAAGAACCAAATTTTTACATCCTAATCAACTAAACTTCTAATTCAGCTCATCAACGAACATCGAACGTGAACAAGGCCTTGATCGAACTTCGAACATGTTGGTTGGTAAGTTATAACTATTATACATATGTATTTAAATTTTGTTCTTGCTTTATTATACCCTCCACCACCATCAGTGGTGATAGAGGGTATATATTAGTTTGTCGTTCCGTGTGTAACACCAAGAAATATTCATCTAAGACCCAACAAAGTATATATATTCTGGGTCCTTATCAAATTCTGAGTCGATTTAGCTATGTCCGTCTGTCCGTCTGTCTGTCTGTGTAAAACACGCTCACGTTAAAACTAAGCAAAGGAAATAAACTAAATTCACCCAAAATATTTATTATTATCCTAAGCAGTTTGGTATTGAAAATCAGCGAAATCGGTTTACAACGTGAAAAGTTATGAGTAAAAATTTCAGACTACCTCGAAAAAAATTACGTTTATTTCATAATTCTTTTGAAGTTTTCTCAGAAACTACCAAAGATATTTCGATGAATTTTGTCGTACGTTATTTTTTCAGAGTAGTGATTAATTATGTTCAAAATCTTACAATCGATCCAATATTTCCCATAGCCCCCATACAAAGGTATGTATTCCCGGAAATTAGTTTATCGTTAATAACTCCCACAAATATATCGGTATCAACACGAAATTTTGTACATGTAAACATAATATGAACAGAAATCATACTATCAACGTAGATCTTAGTCGGTCCACAATTGCTCATAGCTCCCATATAAGGTCCTATTCCGAAAATCACCTAAACGCACATATTTCATTGATGAATAAAGCTATTGTGATAAAATTCGAGTTGAATATGTTTTGTGTACATACAAATCATTCTACCAAATTTTTTACGGATCGGTCCATTATTGGTCATAGCTCCCATATAAAACCCACTTCCGAAAATCATTTAAAAGGTCATATTTCATTGTCAACTAAAGCTATTTTGATGAAATTCGACACAAATATGTTTAGTCGAAATATAAATCACTCTACGAAATTTTTTCCGGATAGGCCCATAATTGGTCATAGCTCCCATATGAGGTCCACTTCCGAAAATCACTTAAACGCATATATTTCATTGAATTATAAAGCTATCGGGGTAAGATTCGACACAAATCTGTTTTATATACATACAAATCATTCTACAAAATTTTTTACGGATCGGTCCATAATTGGTCATAGATCCCATATAAGGCTCACTTCCGAAAATCACTTTAAAAACACATATTTCAATGCCAAGTAAAGCTATATTGATAAAATTCTGCACAAATATGTTTTACCTAAACATGAATCATTTTACGAATTTTTTTCTGGATAGGCCCATAATTGGTCATAGCTCCCATATAAGGTCCACTTCCGAAAATCACTTAAACGCATATATTTCATTGAATTTTAAAGCTATCGGGATAAAATTCAACAGAAATATGTTTTGTGTGCATTGAAATCATTTCACCATTTGTTTTACGGATCGGTCCCTTATTGGTCGTAGCTCCCATATAAGGCCCTCTTCCAAAAATAACTTAAAAGCACATATTTCAATGTCAAGTAAAGCTATCTTGACAAAATTCGACACAAATATGTTTTGCCTAAACATGAATAACTCTACGAAATTTTTTCCGGATAGGCCTATAATTGGTCATAGCTCCCATATAAGGTCCACTTGCGAAAATCACTTAAACGCGTATATTTCATTGAATCTAAAGCTATTGGGAGAATATTCGACTTGAATATGTTTTGTGTACGTACAAATCATTCTATAAATTTTTTACCTGTCGGTCCATTATTGGTCATAACTCCCATATAAGGTCCACTTACGAAAATCACTTAAAAGCACATATTTCATTATCAAATAAAGCTATCTTGATAAAATTCGACAAAAACATGTTTTGTCCAAATATGAATCACTCTGCGAAATGTTTTCCGAATAGGCCCATAATTGGTCATAGTTCCCATATAAGGTCCACTTCCGAAAATCACTTACACGCATATATTTCATTGAATTCTAAAGCTATAGGGGTAAAATTCGATTTGAATAAGTTTTGTGTACATATAAATCATTCTACCAAAGTTTTTACGGATCGGTCCATTATTGGTCATAGCTCCCATATAAGTCCCACTTCAGAAAATTACTTATACGCAAATATTTCATTGTCAAATAAAGTTATCTTGATAAAATTCGACACATATATGTTTTGTCTTAACATAAATCACTCTACGAAATCCTTTGCGGATAGGCATATAAAACATTGTACCAAATTTTTTCTGGATCGGTCCATATTTGGTAATAGGTCCACTTAAAAAAATCCCTTAAACGCACATATTTAATTATCAAATAAAGATATCTTGATAAAATATGATTTGTGCACATATGAATCACTCTGCGAAATTTTTCCGGATAGGCCCTTAATTGCATATAAAGTCCACTTCCTAAAGTCACCTAAACGCACATAGTTCATTGATTAATAAAGCTATTGGAGTAAAATTAGACCTGATATTTTTCTGCATATAAATCATTATACGAAATTGTTTCCTGATCAGTCCATAATTGGTCACAACTCCCATATTCTGTGTATAGATATATCATTCTATTAAAATGTTTTCGAACTGGCGTATTAATATACATTTTTCTGGACCTAATCAAAATTAGCTCGACAAAAATTTTGGCAAGTTATCTAAAAATTAGATAGTTAGATAGGTTTCAATAAAAAGTAGTTTGCTGGTGGAGGGTATTTAAGATTCGGCATAGCCGAATATAGCACTCTAACTTGTTTAAACACAACTATAAACATCAAAAGGCAAACAAATTAAGATTATTAAAATTTTGAAAAATTCTTAAAATTTATTAAAAACTATTAAAACTTGAAACGAATCACAACAAAATTATTAAATAAATGTGTGTATATACAAATGTATGTATGTTTATTAAAAAAAAAAAGTCTATGAATGGAAAAAAAGGCTTAAATTTTACTCTAAAAGGATTATACCCATTTGATTTGTATAGAGCATTTTGTTTTTGTATCAACTTACTTTGTCTTTGATTCGTTTTTTTTCCCCATTTACATTCTTTTTTTTCTATTAATATGATAATTGCTTTTATGTATTTTCGTTTTGTTTTGATCAATCAAGAAGTAAAGATATAATTTTTTTTGTCTTTGCATATTCGTATTTACTTTTTTTCTCTTTACATTTTTTTGTCTTTTGGTAAATGATAAATATAAAAAAATTAAATATTACACTTAACTCTCAGTGATCAGTATTTGTGGTGATAATATAAATTCGATTTTGTTTTTTTTTTTAAATTCTGTTGATCGGTATATGAAAACGCTCATTTATTAGTAGTATTCCTTTGTTTTAATTTGTTCATTAATATTTGATTTAGATATTCTTTTGTTATAATTAAATATGCATTAAATTTACGAAATACATAATTCTTTTAATGTTGTTAGATTTTTATGATTGAAAAACAAAATTTAAAAGTTAATATAAAATTAGTTATAAAATCTCTCAAATTTTGAAATATATATGGGGGTGAATAAATAACGAATTTGTAACATGGATTAAAATATTTGTGGTGTTTTCTTATGATGATGGGTTAGGATAAATTCGCTGACAAATTAAAACTTAGGGGTTTCAGATTAAACATTTTGCCACTGAAACATCGGTTTGGGTTTTGGGTAATGAGGCATATACTCCTTACGACATCTAGGAGATACCTATGAGTTCAGCGTATACCTATACACTCCAGTGACTAATTTGGGACTTTAGTTTTTTTTTGTTTATTAGTTACTTTCGACCAATTAATTTGTATCTTTTGTAAAACAAAAAGGGAGTCTGTAAAATATTATTGTAGTGTTAATCAGAATTTTTAAGAGTAAGGACAGAACTCCCCCACCCGACTGAAGCTAGGATAAGAAGGCTCCCGTAGTCCTACACTTTTATCTATTTTTGGAAATATTTTGTCGTTGACAATATATTCAAAACATGATATTTTTCCTAAAATATTCAAACGAATCACTGTGTGTTCATTACAATAATTGGCGCCCAACGTGGGCCCTGAAGAACTTTGTTCTTTAGTTGCTCTATTCAGTTAGTAGATTTCATTTTAATATAGAGTTTAAAAGTTTCAGCAGTCGTGTAGCTTTCTACAAATAGTTATAAAGGCTTTATATGATATTTTAGTTACTTGAGGGCTACAAGTTCGAGTATACTAACCATAATGTTATTTATGACTCTTTTGTAGTTGTGAACCGAAAGCTAAGGCAGTTGATCTCTTGTTTAGTAAATGTAAGATTAAATTTCATGGCTATCAATTGCTGAAATATTCACAGCTAGTTCTTATGATGGAATACATTAATTTAGCTAATTGTAATTTAGTGTCCAATGAGAAATAGTTCAATCAAGAAGTATCACAAAACGATTGAAGTGATTTGCGATGATAGTAGAGACTTTTTGTTTTTATTTTTATTCCATAGCCCGGTTTTTTATTATTCCTCTTAATAATACGCTTATTTAGTCAACGAACTGTAAATAACTCATCATCAATAAGAAAACCCTATTGAAAGTACATAACTTTTATTTTGATAATAAATTTGATTTCTTTTTTCTTTTCTATTCGAAATTTCTGATTTAGAAAAAATTTGAATTTTTCGAAAAACTAAATAATGTTAGATTTATCATTTTGGTTATAAAACACCTTTGTATTAAACTTTGAAATATTGTAATTTTTTTTTTTTTTTTTTTTTTTTTTTTTTTGTTTTGATAGAATTGTAAATTGCTAGGATTTTTCCTTAAAACAACAATTGTTAGATTTTGTTTTCTTAGTTTCTTATAGAAACTGTTTTAATATTTAAACCATATTTTGTCTCCTTATTTCGATTTTGCGTTTTATTGAATATTAAAGATAAATACTATAAAAATGATACATTCTCCACAACGACCTTCCTTGTCTCAACCACCAGACCAACCACCTAATTCTCAGCCAAATCAATCCAATAATAACAATGGGCAGACAATATGTCTTATTTGCAATGAATGTATGTTAGAAAATCAAGATTGTCTTATTATTATTGAATGCTCCCATGCATATCACAGATCATGTATTGAGGGATCCTTAGCATCTTCATCAGAGTGTCCAACATGTAAGCGTCCATGTGCTCTTTCTGAATTAAAATCATTCTCTGTACTTGCCAAGTCTGCTGTTACTCAGTCAACGACAAGAGGTAAAGGACGCGGGGCGATGGCTAAACATTATAATACGAGGAGCTATAGCAGGAATTTATTTAATCAATCGCAAGCTTCCTCAATAAACCCTACTGCAAACCCACAGGGGCAATTAGAGTTTACACCTGATAGGAATTTGATACGTTCTAACCAGGATAATGGCACACCATCTGCACAAAACCCAATTTCTCATAGGTCCCCTATAAACACGGAAAATAATGTAGATTATGCTCGAATAAATTCTATGATTCAGGATACTTTGAGTAAATTGTTACAAAATTTAAATATAATGCAAAATCCTCTACCAACTAATACTTCTCCAAATTTATCAAACCATTCACATGTTCAGAATCCATTACATAGACCTCCACCAAATACCCAGCATGATTCAAACTTTAATAATATTCGAAGTAACCAACCTGTTTCATTTTCAAATGTATCCACATCTAGTAATTTTTATCACACCGATAAAATAACCAATATTATACAGAATTGGAATTTAAAGTTTGATGGGTCCTCGAATGGTCTCCGCATTGAGGAATTTTTATACAGAGTACGCTCCCTAACTTATGCTACATTTGGTGGTGATTTTTCGATTATTTGCAATAATTTGCATATTCTTTTAGCCGGAAAGGCAAGAGATTGGTTTTGGGCATACCACAAAAAAATTCAGACTGCACAATGGGACGAATTTTGTATGGCTATTCGTAGTAAATATCGCTATTACAAATCTTCGTTTGAGATTCAGGAGGAAATCCGGAATCGAAAACAAAAGCCCGTGGAATCTTTTGACTCGTTTTTCGATGATGTTTCTTCAATGATGGATAGGTTGCCTTTATCGATGCCGGAAAATGATTTTGTTGAGATCCTGATCCGGAATCTGGGACTTGAGATAAGACAGGATCTCTTATACGTATCAATTTATTCTGTATCAGATCTACGTAGACTTGTACAAAAAAGAGAAAATTTTCTGAATGATTATCATGTTAGGCGAAATTTTACTACTAGAGGTCAAAATATAATGCCGTCTCGTGGCCATGTGGCAGAATTCGATGCCACGGAGGATTTGCTATCTAAAGAGCCTCTCATAGAATCTGAACCTTTAGTAAACGCAGTTAATGGAACTCCGGCCACATTTAAATGCTGGAATTGTGATGGTTTAGGCCATCACTGGGAAGACTGTCTTCAAGAAAGGCAGATCTTTTGTTATGGCTGCGGTGCCAAGGGCATATATAAGCCCAATTGCACAACATGTATAGCCAGAAAGGCAAATTCTTCAAAAAACTACCGGCAAATGTTCCAACAAAGGAACAACTTTAATTGACGATCCCAAACCTATTATTATTGATAAATTTACTTTTAGAAAACCTGAAATAGTCAATAATAACACAGAAACTTTGATTGATGACAAATTGTTACCTGAAAATATTAAAATCTTAGAAAGAAATAGCTGTAGAATAAATAAATCAGATGAAATTTCAAAAATCCTATACCCTATAATTCCTTATCACAAACGTTTCGAAGCATATATGGAAAAACGAAATGCTATTTTCAATGTCTGTCCAATTTCTATAACTTTAAATCCCAAGCCAAAGAGGTCAACTCTGCGATTGCGTCGTTATTGGAAAAGGAAAAGATTATGTCGTAAGATTCTAATTTCTACCATTATTTCAGACCCAAACGATATGCGCTATTATGCGCAAGTTTCCTTTCTTGATTTTTCCGAATTAGTGTTACTTGATACAGGCGCTAACGTAAGTTGCGTAGGCTCTGAACTTGCTCATCATAACTTCTCAAAATATTCAAATTTCTATAAATGCAGGTCATTCGTCAAGACAGCTGATGGACACTCACAGAATGTCATTGATTGGCTTGACGTTGACATTACTTTTCGAAACCAGACACATAAAATCAAATTGTTTATTATTCCTTCAATTGCTCACAGGTTGATATTAGGCATTGACTTCTGGAAGTCTTTTAATCTATTTCCCGAGGTTATTGGCTCGGTTAATACCAAATATTTTAATAACATGTCCAATAGTTTGTCTGAATCGTCCGATAATAAAGAATTGTCCGAAGTCCAAGCGTCCGATTTAAATTTAAAATCTCTTAATACAGATGAATCTTTATACCCTCTCTCCCTTAGCCAATGTCAACAGTTAGAAACTGTTATAACCTTTTTCCCAAATTTCGAAAAACAAGGGTTGGGACGAACCAGCTTAATTAAGCACTCGATCGATGTGGGTAATTCTACACCGATCAAGCAAAGGTTCTATCTAGTTTCTCCCGCTGTGGAGAAACTGATGTTTGGCGAACTCGATAGAATGTTGGCACTAGGGGTGATCGAACCATCAACGTTCCCTTGGAGTTCGCCATGTGTAGGCGTCTTCGGTTACCTGAATGATTTGGTCATTGTGTCTGAAGATTTCGAAACTCACTTGGAAGTTCTAGTACGAATTGCAGCACAGTTCAAAAAAGCTAATTTCACACTAAATATTTCAAAGAGTCGATTTTGTGGGACTCAAGTAAACTATTTGGGCTACGTGATTGGTGACGGCGGTATTACAACTGACCCGAGTAAAATAAGTGCGATTAATAACTGGCCTATACCAAAGAATATAAAGCAGGTACGTGGATTTCTTGGTCTCGCGGGATGGTACCGGCGCTTTATTCAAAATTTTTCAACTATTGTTTTTCCAATCACTGAAACATTGTCCACCAAAAAGAAGTTCACTTGGACCAAAGAAGCTCAAGAGGCCTTTGAAACTATAAAAAATCGTCTCACTACGGCTCCTGTACTCATTAATCCCGACTTTAGCAAGAAATTTTACCTCCACTGTGATGCTAGTAATTACGGAATTGGCGCAGTTCTGGTGCAATTGGACCACGAAGGCCAAGAACGTCCAATTGCATACATGAGTCGAAAGTTATATTCAGCGCAACGTAATTACAGCGTCACAGAGCGAGAGTGTTTAGCAGCTCTGGAGGCCATAAAGCGGTTTAGATGCTATCTTGAAATGCAGGAGTTTGAAGTGGTGACGGATCATTCCAGTTTAGTGTGGCTTATGCGTCAACCAGACCTCAGCGGAAGATTAGCTCGAAGGGTCTTTAAGCTTCAAACGTACAAGTTCACGGTAACTCATCGCAAAGGAAAGGAAAACGTGGTTCCAGATACGTTGTCCAGAATACCTGAAGCTATCGTTATGTCCGTCGAAATTTCCGAGCCTGATGTTAATCTGGAATCAGAACATTTTGCAGATGAAGACTACAAACAACTTATAGAGAAAATAACGTCAGATCAAGCCAAATATCCTGATATACGTGTGGTTGATAACTACGTCTACATTCGTACAGAACATTATTCTGGAAACGAGTCCGAGGAGGCAAAAGCCTGGAAGTTATGGATCCATCTAAACTTCGAATTGATGTCATTCTTAGAAATCATGACTCTCCAACAGCAGCTCATGGATGCATTCAAAAAACATTAGAATTGATACGCAGAAACTTCTATTGGCCGGGACTAGTACGTGATGTCCGAAATTATGTAAAAGAATGCGAAATTTGCAAAACCACAAAAAGTCCGAATTTCATCATGAAACCTCCGATGGGCAACCAAACCATATCCCTGCGTCCGTTCCAGCGTCTCTACATAGACATACTTGGTCCTTACCCCCGAAGTAAAAGCGGTTTTATTGGCTTGTTGATCGTGTTGGATCATTTGACGAAGTACCATTGGCTCTGTCCACTTCGTAAATTTACATCATCGGTTATAAAAGATTTTCTTGAGAAACAAATTTTTCATTATACGGTGTACCAGAGACGATTGTAGTGACAATGGCAACCAATTTAAAGCCAATGATTTTAACTCATTCCTCACTCCACAGGCTAATGCGTCTGAACGCGTGAAAAGATCCCTGATTGCAGGCATTAGAGCCTATTTAAAGCATGACCAACGTCTCTGGGACGAGCAATTAAGTGCAATCAGTTGTGCTTTAAGAAACTCTTTCCACCAGTCTATCAATAGTTCGCCATACCACGCGTTATTCGGTTTCAACATGATTACCCATGGATCCTCTTATAAGCTTTTAAGAAATTTGAATATTTCAGATGAACCGTTAGCAACTGTTTCGAGAGATGATCATCTTCAAATTGTCCGAAAAGATTTACGCAAATATATTGCGATTATTATAATCTTAGGACTAGAATCCCAGTGTTTCAAACTGGACAAGAAGTTTATAGGCGTAATTTCGCTCAGAGTAGCTTCGAAAAGGGCTTCAATTCCAAATTGTCTCCCGTTTTTGTGAAATCAAGAGTTAGGGAAAGGCTAGGTAAACATTATTATGTCCTTGAGGACTTAACTGGGAAGTTGGTTGGCACATTCCATGCAAAGGACATTAGATCTTAAAATGCCCTTTTTCCATTAAATTCTGTTACCCAGAATTTTCTGGTTTTGTAGTGGTCATTTTTTACAAAATAGAGTTTATTTACATATATCTAATATTTTCTTCACAAAATAATGTTTTAAAGTTAACAAACTTAACATGTTTTATATGTAACGTCTTTACTAGATATTGAATTTACATCAAATTTTCCCACTGTACTTCTATATTTTTTCCTTTCGTTTATTAAAGAGATCCAATAGTGCTTTTTTACGATTTTTTATTATTAATCTTATTGTTTACCTTTTTAATACATTCTTTATATTAGTTTTGGTACTAGTACTGCCATCACACATATGATCAACACCAATTATAAGTGGTTTTGTCTTGGCTAAATCATTTGCAAATGTATTGCATACAATGAATGACTAATATTATTATAATTCTTTTTAGAAAATAGTTTTAGATAGTTTTTCGGAGAATTGATTAATCGATAAGGAATTTAAGAAATCCTGGTATTTTTATACCCACCATCAAAAAAGATGGGGGGTATATTGTTTTTGTCATTCCGTTTGTAACACATTGAAATATTCGTCTAAGACCCATAAAAGTATATATATTCTGGGTCCTTATTAGATTCTAAGACGATCTAGCCATGTCCGTCCGTCTGTCCGTCTGTCTGTCTGTCTGTTGAAAACACGATAGAGCCCAAATGAAAGTAGCTAGTGAGCTGAAATTTTGCACAGATACTTCTAGTTGATGCAGTTTGTTTGGTATTGAAAATGGGCTATATCGGTCCACAATTTCGCCTAGCCCCCATATAAGGCCCCCTTCAGAAAATGACTTTATCGGTCATAACTTGCTAACGAAAGAACCAATAGCAATGAAATTCGGCACGAACATGTCTTATGGGAACATAAATCTTCTCGTGGAATTTAATAAGGATCGGTCCATAATTGACCCTACCCCCCATATAAAGTTCCCTTCAGAAAATGACTTTATCGCCCATAACTGGCTAAGAAAAGCATCAAGAGCGGTGAACTTCGACACAAACATGTTTTATGAGAACCTAAATCTCTTTATAAAATTTTATAAGGATAGGCCCGTAATTGACCCTACCCCCCATATAAAGTCCCCTTCAAAAAATGACTTTATCGCCCATAACTGGCTAAGAGAAGCATCAATAGCGGTGAACTTCGGCACAAACATGTTTTATGGGAACATAAATCTCTTCATATAATTTTATAAGGATAGGCTCATAATTGACCCTACCCCCCATATAAAGTCCCCTTCAGAAAATGACTTTATCGACCATAAATGGCTAAGAGAAGCATCAATAGCGGTGAAATTCGCCACAAACATGTTTTATGGGAACATAAATCTCTTTATATAATTTTATAAGGATCGGTCCATAATTGACCCTACCCCCCATATAAAGTCCCCTTCAGAAAATGACTCTATCGCTCATAACTGGCTAAGAAAACGTCAATAGCGGCGAAATTCGGCACAAACATGTTTAATGAGAACCTAAATTTCTTTGTAAGATTTTATAAGGATAGGCCCATAATTGACCCTACCCCCCATATAAAGTCCCCTTCAGAAAATAACTTTATCGACCATAACTGGCTAAGAGAAGCATCAATAGCGGTGAAATTCGCCACAAACATGTTTTATGGGAACACAAATCTCTTTATATAATTTTATAAGGATCGGTCCATAATTGACCCTACCCCCCATATAAAGTCCCCTTCAGAAAATGACTCTATCGCTCATAACTGGCTAAGAAAACGTCAAAAGCGGTGAAATTCGGCACAAACATGTTTTAAGGGAACCTAAATCTCTTGTGAAATTTTATAAGGATTGACCCTACCCCCCATTTAAAGTCCCCTTCAGAAAATGACTCTATCGCTCATAACTGGCTAAGAAAACGTCAATAGCGGCGAAATTCGGCACAAACATGTTTAATGAGAACCTAAATTTCTTTGTAAGATTTTATAAGGATAGGCCCATAATTGACCCTACCCCCCATATAAAGTCCCCTTCAGAAAATAACTTTATCGACCATAACTGGCTAAGAGAAGCATCAATAGCGGTGAAATTCGCCACAAACATGTTTTATGGGAACACAAATCTCTTTATATAATTTTATAAGGATCGGTCCATAATTACCCTACCCCCCATATAAAGTCCCCTTCAGAAAATGACTTTATTGCCCATAACTGTCTAAGAGAAGCATCAAAAGCGGTGAAATTCGGCACAAACATGTTTTAAGGGAACCTAAATCTCTTTGTGAAATTTTATAAGGATTGACCCTACCCCCCATTTAAAGTCCCCTTCAGAAAATGACTTTATCGACCATAACTGGCTAAGAGAAGCATCAATGGCGGTGAAATTCGCCACAAACATGTTTTATGGGAACATAAATCTCTTCATATAATTTTATAAGGATCGGTCCATAATTGACCCTACCCCCCATATAAAGTCCCCTTCAGAAAATGACTTTTAGGCTTATTACTGACTCAAAAATATGAGTACAGTAGTAAAATTCTACATAAACAAGTTTTGTGCGGGCCAAAAGTTCTTTATCAAATTTTATAAGGATTGGTCCTTAATTAGCTCTATCCCCCTTGTAAGGTCCCCTTCAGAAAATGACTTTAAAGTTCATTACTAGATTAAAACTGCGTGTACAGCGATGAAATTCGACATGAACAATTTTCGTATTAGTTAAAATCTCCCACTAAATTTTATGAGGATCAGTCTGTAATTAACCATACGCCCCTATAAGGTCCCCTTCAGAAAATGACTTTAACGCTCATTACTGACTCAAAAATGCGATTACAGCAGTGCGATAGCAGCGACTACAGCGATGAAATTTCACATAAACAAGTTTTGTATGAGCCCCTACCCTATGCCCCTATTAAGGTCCCCATTAGAAAATTACTTTAAAGCTCATTACTGGCTCAAAAATAATAAACAATATTTGTATGTACAAAAATCGTTCTAAATTTTAGAAGTATCGATCAATAATTGACTTATACGGGGGTATAGGGGCGCCTTTAACGCTCATTACTGGCATAAAAATACGAGTAGATATATGCAATTCAACATAAGTGTTATGGGAACTGAAATCTTCCTACCGACATTGATGAAGATGGATCGATAAATGACCACTTCAGTAAAATTACTTTAACTCTCAATAGTTGCTTAAAATTACGACTTACGAACGTAATTTATGTACGAAAGTTTATAAAAATCGGTCTATAATTGACCCTAGAATCAATTTAACGCTCATGTATAGCTCAAAAGTTCTTCCAAGTTACGGTATTTTTCAACTGAATTTGATGAAAATTGGTCGATAACTAATCAAACACCCATTTTCGGTTTCCTTCAGATAATGACTTCAAACCTCATGACTGAATTAAAGATACAAGTACAGCTACATTAGATACAAATAATTATTGTATAAACAGACAAGGATAGGTCCATAATTGACTCTACCCTCCATATAACCACTCTTACAAAAAAACAGTTTATGGTTATAAATATTGGATCAAACAAAAGTAATATTTTTAATTCGGAAGAGCACGGTCCATGCTTAAGCCCTTATTAAATTCCCTCTCCCAAAACATCGATAATATCAAAGTTTATTTATAAGGATGATTTGATGGTGGGTATAAAAGATTCGGCATGGCCGAATATAACACTCTTACTTGTTTATATATATTTTAATTTTTTACTGCATAAAAAGTCGATCTGTTATTACTAAATCGCAACCTAACGTTGTGTGTGTACTGTATATAACAATGAATGGGTATAGTTCCCCTTTCCATTTATTTTCATTTATTTTAATGACATTTTACCAAGTTTCTCGTTTCTCCTTCTTCTTTCTTTATGAGAAGAGCTACCTTCGATTTTAAAAAAATCTATAAACTTCCTTTCCTTTTTGTCAATCAACGAGATCAGTTCTATTAAAAGAAAAAGATTTACATTTAATTAAATTTTGCACAATATTCTTAATCTTCACGTTTTTCCACCATCATTAAATCTTTTAAGAAGAAAATATTAAAATTCTCTATAACAATCTGGATTGAATCCATCCCAGGTAATATAATTAACAATTTTATTAGAATTTTCCATTTATTGGCTAATTATTCTTCCCAGAAACAGCGTCACTATACATTTTTTTTTACATCGGAATAGTGGTTATACCTAACCTATATCCATACGAATTGAATCACAGAATTCCCTTATTATATTCCCGGCCACATGGTCCATAATCCCTTATAAGAAGTCCGAGGGTTTTATAGAGGTTACGGGCATCGCTATTGGTGTGCGACAACATCTACACCTCTGGATAAATATAACTCCTTTTGTGGCCTGGGAATTTTTAGAATTCTGACCAGTGATCGCAGGTTGATATCAACTATTCTTACCAGAAGACGGCAATTTAGGAAGAACCTCATTTATACTTAACCTCACTCTAGTGATCAAGGAGGTTATAAATTAGTATGTGGTCCGATTATTTCGAGATCGTTCAAACCTCGAAATCATCATATATACATATAATTGAGGTATTGTATGGTGCATTGTAAGGACCCAAAATGTTGCCATTTTGAACCCCACAATTTCTTTTATTGTAGTTTTTGAAATAAATACATAAAATGTCTATTTGATCAGTGTTTGACTTGGTGGGCAATGGATTACATCCATCAAAGGGGGGCGGATTACATCCGCCAATGTGTGTTGTTTC
>NW_023995979.1:0-72939 GCF_015586225.1 Lucilia sericata | reverse complement strand
ATAGTCTAGTCTATAGTCTAGTCTATAGTCTAGTCTATAGTCTAGTCTATAGTCTAGTCTATAGTCTAGTCTATAGTCTAGTCTATAGTCTAGTCTATAGTCTAGTCTATAGTCTAGTCTATAGTTTAGTCTATAGTCTAGTCTATAGTCTAGTCTATAGTCTAGTCTATAGTCTAGTCTATAGTCTAGTCTATAGTCTAGTCTATAGTCTAGTCTATAGTCTAGTCTATAGTCTAGTCTATAGTCTAGTCTATAGTCTAGTCTATAGTCTAGTCTATAGTCTAGTCTATAGTCTAGTCTATAGTCTAGTCTATAGTCTAGTCTATAGTCTAGTCTATAGTCTAGTCTATAGTCTAGTCTATAGTCTAGTCTATAGTCTAGTCTATAGTCTAGTCTATAGTCTAGTCTATAGTCTAGTCTATAGTCTAGTCTATAGTCTAGTCTATAGTCTAGTCTATAGTCTAGTCTATAGTCTAGTCTATAGTCTAGTCTATAGTCTAGTCTATAGTCTAGTCTATAGTCTAGTCTATAGTCTAGTCTATAGTCTAGTCTATAGTCTAGTCTATAGTCTAGTCTATAGTCTAGTCTATAGTCTAGTCTATAGTCTAGTCTATAGTCTAGTCTATAGTCTAGTCTATAGTCTAGTCTATAGTCTAGTCTATAGTCTAGTCTATAGCCTAGTCTATAGTCTAGTCTATAGTCTAGTCTATAGTCTAGTCTATAGCCTAGTCTATAGTCTAGTCTATAGTCTAGTCTATAGTCTAGTCTATAGTCTAGTCTATAGTCTAGTCTATAGTCTAGTCTATAGTCTAGTCTATAGTCTAGTCTATAGTCTAGTCTATAGTCTAGTCTATAGTCTAGTCTATAGTCTAGTCTATAGTCTAGTCTATAGTCTAGTCTATAGTCTAGTCTATAGTCTAGTCTATAGTCTAGTCTATAGTCTAGTCTATAGTCTAGTCTATAGTCTAGTCTATAGTCTAGTCTATAGTCTAGTCTATAGTCTAGTCTATAGTCTAGTCTATAGTCTAGTCTATAGTCTAGTCTATAGTCTAGTCTATAGTCTAGTCTATAGTCTAGTCTATAGTCTAGTCTATAGTCTAGTCTATAGTCTAGTCTATAGTCTAGTCTATAGTCTATAGTCTAGTCTGTAGTCTAGTCTATAGTATAGTCTATAGTATAGTCTATAGTCTAGTATAGGTTATTATATTCTAGAATGTTACCAATACTAAGACTAACTAGACTACTGACTAACCTACAAACTAGACTACTAACTTTGCTACATACTAGACTACTGAATACACTACCGTCTAGATTACTAACTAGACTACCTACTAACCAATATGCCGTGTCATTTGTTTCAAATATTGTTAACTTTTACTACACAGTTGGTGGCTTTTAATAACTTCAATCCAAATAAGTTTTCTTATTCTTTCTTAAGCCTTATGTCGCCTTTACTTACAGGAAATAACAAATTTAAATTTCCAATTTGTTTTGTACAATTTTGATTCACTTCGTAACAAATCGTACAAATTTCATTCATTCAATGGTTGACTTAAGACACGCATTCTGCTAATTAAATATTGAGTAGACAATTTTCACACTTTCTTTAACACGATTTTGGTGTAAAGAAAATTCACATTCAAACACTAAAATATTTAAATACACATACATTCAAACGAAATTCAAGTTTATATCGAATAAGATAAAGAAGAAGTTTTCCCCTAGATTTTAATACGTGAATGGTTAAAATTGGTTGGGTAAACGTTTTTGCTCAACCTTTTCAGCTAATGACTTACTAAATAGTTAACAAGTTGTGAGTTTTCAGACATGCCAAAAAATATTAGGTAAAGGAGGGTAAGATAAACTGACATAGACCAGCAAGCAGATAAAGGTTTAACATTCGTTGAAGTGTAACTATAAAATGTTTAATATGCAATCGTTGGTTTACAAGCGTTAATTGATTACATTTCAAATTTACGCAAAACAAACACATTTTGACAAATGCTCGTAGTACTGTCAAAAGCACACTAATGCCTAAATGTCAGTATAGAAAGACAATCTGATCATACAAAGACCTGATGATGAGACATTTACAAAATGTTGAAATTATTACTGTAAATGTTCATTTCATGAGCTTTGGGTATTGACGAAGAGCTAGCTGGTTTGTATAGTTGTTGTCAAACATTTGTAGTAGTGTTAAATCCGTTTCCGTCAATGTTAGTATTATTCACACACACAGAAACAGACGAAGATACAAACAAACACACACACATCATTTATATTTATGACAATTTGATGTCTGTTTGTATATAAAAGCGACCAACTACAAAATGTTTGTATCACAGTGGTGACATTTGCAAACTAAAGGCCTTAAAATTAAAGATCTTAAAATTTTTAAAGAGTTATTTCCCTAAACTAGGGGTCCGAGGCAAATAATGATTGTTTTAATTTATAGTTCAATACCTTTTTTCTTCAATTTGTTCCACTGTCCCTCCTTTGTATTGCCAGAAGTAGTGGCCGTGGCACAATCATCACATCACTTCAAACCAGGTTGAAACTACACAGCAGTATGTATGCATGTACGTGACATACGCATCTTAATCTAATGGTTTTGGACCACGCAAATACTCTTGGGAGTGTTATTGTAACTTGATTTTCCAAGGGAAATATTAACACTTTTTTTACTTCTAGTTGCGGCATATACACGAGTATTAATGGAACACGTACGTGTTCTACACAAATAAGGGGTATGAGAAAAAAGCATAACAAACTAGAAGTAAAAAAGTAACAAGAAAAAAACTGAAAGGAAACCAAACTATAAAATTAAATCTCAATAAAAGTAATGAAATCAAGAAATTAAATAAATGTTAAGCCTGCAAATATACTTTAATATTATTAGGTGTGTTGAAGTAGGTCAACACCTACCAGTTATGATTTAATAATCTTCTTATATTAGGACTTCCAAGCGGCTTATATAATTTAAAGGGCTAAGTGTTTTGTGAAGTTTGTGAAGTAAATATAATTGTTTTTCTTAAATTTAAAATTCAACACGTCCATTTCATGTTAATTGTTATAATTTTTGTTTAAACTTTTAAGAAGTGAAGGAGTTGTGAAGTGTAGAAAAGTTTAATAATCAATTAACAAACCTTACACTAAGTGATGGGATTACAAGCAAATATTTATGTCAATCAATTATTGATTTATATTATAAAAGTTTAATTATGTAGATCAATTATGGAAAATAATCTGGAAATGATATTGATGTGACTTGTCGAGTCTAGTCTAGTCATAGTCTAGTTATAGTCTAGTCATAGTCTAGTCATAGTCTAGTCATAGTCTAGTCATAGTCTAGTCATAGTCTAGTCATAATCTAGTCATAGTCTAGTCATAGTCTAGTCATAGTCTAGTCATAGTATAGTCATAGTCTAGTCATAGTCTAGTCATAGCCTAGTCATAGTCTAGTCATAGTCTAGTCATAGTCTAGTCATAGTCTAGTCATAGTCTAGTCATAGTCTAGTCATAGTCTAGTCATAGTCTAGTCATAGTCTAGTCATAGTCTAGTCATAGTCTAGTCATAGTCTAGTCATAGTCTAGTCATAGTCTAGTCATAGTCTAGTCATAGTCTAGTCATAGTCTAGTCATAGTCTAGTCATAGTCTAGTCATAGTCTAGTCATAGTCTATAAATAGTCTAGTCTCTAGTCTAGTCTCTAGTCTAGTCTCTAGTCTAGTCTCTAGTCTAGTCTCTAGTCTAGTCTCTAGTCTAGTCTCTAGTCTAGTCTCTAGTCTAGTCTCTAGTCTAGTCTCCAGTCTAGTCTCTAATCTAGTCTCTAGTCTAGTCTCTAGTCAAGTCTCTAGTCTAGTCTCTAGTCTAGTCTCTAGTCTAGTCTCTAGTCTAGTCTCTAGTCTAGTATCTAGTCTAGTATCTAGTTTAGTCTCTAGTCTAGTCTCTAGTCTAGTCTCTAGTCTAGTCTCTAGTCTAGTCTCTAGTCTAGTCTCTAGTCTAGTCTCTAGTCTAGTCTCTAGTCTAGTCTCTAGTCTAGTCTCTAGTCTAGTCTCTAGTCTAGTCTCTAGTCTAGTCTCTAGTCTAGTCTCTAGTCTAGTCTCTAGTCTAGTCTCTAGTCTAGTCTCTAGTCTAGACTCTTGTCTAGTCTCTAGTCTAGTCTCTAGTCTAGTCTCTAGTCTAGTCTCTAGTATAGTCTCTAGTCTAGTCTCTAGTCTAGTATCTAGTTTAGTATCTAGTCTAGTCTCTAGTCTAGTCTCTAGTCTAGTCTCTAGTCTAGTCTCTAGTCTAGTCTCTAGTCTAGTCTCTAGTCTAGTCTCTAGTCTAGTCTCTAGTCTAGTCTCTAGTCTAGTCTCTAGTCTAGTCTCTAGTCTAGTCTCTAGTCTAGTCTCTAGTCTAGTCTCTAGTCTAGTCTCTAGTCTAGTCTCTAGTCTAGTCTCTAGTCTAGTCTCTAGTCTAGTCTCTAGTCTAGTCTCTAGTCTAGTCTCTAGTCTAGTCTCTAGTCTAGTCTCTAGTCTAGACTCTTGTCTAGTCTATAGTCTAGTCTCTAGTCTAGTCTCTAGTCTAGTCTCTAGTCTAGTCTCTAGTCTAGTTTCTAGTCTAGTCTCTAGTCTAGTCTCTAGTCTAGTCTCTAGTCTAGTCTCTAGTCTAGTCTCTAGTCTAGTCTCTAGTCTAGTCTCTAATCTAGTCTCTAGTCTAGTCTCTAGTCTAGTCTCTAGTCTAGACTCTAGTCTAGTCTCTAGTCTAGTCTCTAGTCTAGTCTCCAGTCTAGTCTCTAGTCTTGTCTCTAGTCTAGTCTCTAGTCTAGTCTCTAGTCTAGACTCTTGTCTAGTCTCTAGTCTAGTCTCTAGTCTAGTCTCTAGTCTAGTCTCTAGTATAGTCTCTAGTCTAGTATCTAGTTTAGTATCTAGTCTAGTCTCTAGTCTAGTCTCTAGTCTAGTCTCTAGTCTAGTCTCTAGTCTAGTCTCTAGTCTAGTCTCTAGTCTAGTCTCTAGTCTAGTCTCTAGTCTAGTCTCTAGTCTAGTCTCTAGTCTAGTCTCTAGTCTAGTCTCTAGTCTAGTCTCTAGTCTAGACTCTTGTCTAGTCTATAGTCTAGTCTCTAGTCTAGTCTCTAGTCTAGTCTCTAGTCTAGTCTCTAGTCTAGTTTCTAGTCTAGTCTCTAGTCTAGTCTCTAGTCTAGTCTCTAGTCTAGTCTCTAGTCTAGTCTCTAGTCTAGTCTCTAGTCTAGTCTCTAGTCTAGTCTCTAGTCTAGTCTCTAGTCTAGTCTCTAGTCTAGACTCTAGTCTAGTCTCTAGTCTAGTCTCTAGTCTAGTCTCCAGTCTAGTCTCTAGTCTTGTCTCTAGTCTAGTCTCTAGTCTAGTCTCTAGTCTAATCTCTAGTTTAGTCTCTAGTCTAGACTCTAGTCTAGTCTCTAGTCTAGTCTCTAGTCTAGTCTCCAGTCTAGTCTCTAGTCTTGTCTCTAGTCTAGTCTCTAGTCCAGTCTATAGTCTAGTCTCTAGTCTAGTCTCCAGTGTAGTCTCTAGTCTAGTCTCTAGTCTAGTCTCTAGTCTAGTCTCTAGTCTAGTCTCTAGTTTAGTCTCTGGTCTAGACTCTAGTCTAGTCTCTAGTCTAGTCTAGTCTCCAGTCTAGTCTCTAGTCTTGTCTCTAGTCTAGTCTCTAGTCCAGTCTATAGTCTAGTCTCTAGTCTTGTCTCTAGTCTAGTCTCTAGTCTAGTCTCTAGTCTAGTCTCTAGTCTTGTCTCTAGTCTAGTCTCTAGTCTAGTCTCTAGTCTAGTCTTTAGTCTAGTCTCTAGTCTAGTCTCTAGTCTAGTCTCTTGTCTTGTCGCTTGTCTATAGTCTAGTTGAAGTAAAATATTTATTCTTGTACTTAATACTAAGACATCATTTATAAACTTCCCAGCCTCATTAAACGTTACTGTTTTATAGCATCTTTTCGAAAAATATCTCTCTCCCTTAGCGAACTATATTTTAATTCGTAAAACTGTAAAACTTAGTTTACTCTTAATATTTTCTTAACTACTTTGGCCTTATTCAACTCATTTACAACTGAAACATTTGTATTTTTATTTTGAGACTGAAGGTTGCACGTACTTCAGGAGATGAAGCGTTTTTTATTCATTCAGAGCAGTGCATTGCATACATTTTTTTACTGCTTCTGTGGGATATGCATTTATTTTTGAGGTTTCTTCATTTCGCTTTCGTTTGGAACTGTTGTATGTATGTATATATGTATATAGTTTATGAAAAGAATGCAAATGGGGCAAATAATATTTGTGCATTTATTATTTTTATTTTGAAGCGAGTAATTTGTGCAAATTGCTTTAGAAGTTATTTAGGACATCGTTATATATCTATACTACAATTCAAAACATGTGTAAATTGATTTCTATGCAAACCAATCTTTAGAATACCATTTCGAATTAAAATTACTTACTCATATTATTAAATCATCTTTTGAAATTGAAATCTTTAATTTTTCCCAAAAATTTTAGACCTTATGTCATAAAACATACCGCTGAGTTAATTGATTAAGAAAGTTTTAAGAATTTAACAAATACACAAAATTAAAATCGAAAGAAAATCAACAAAGTTCTCAAGGTACTCTACAGGTTTAATGATGAAACGGAAATTGTAAAAGTTAATTGAATGGAAATAAATAATTGAAAATTACACTTCACTCCTTTGGAATGTTAAGGTATTTCTTATTAAGGAAGTAAAATGTTTTACTTTGTAAATAATACATACAATATCTCTGCGTTATTTTACGTAAAACACTTTAGGTACTTTATGTTGTAATAATTCGAAGATAAACAACATTATCACGTAATTAAGATATAAAAATTAATTATTTTGAAATGAACACAAAAAGAGAGAATGGCAAAATTATGTAAACACTTATTTATGTATATACACTAGATCATAAACTAGACTATAGAATATAGAATAGATTGTAGACTATAAACTAGACTAGACTACACTCAAGACTATAAACTATAATATCGACTAGATAGATAAGACTATAGGCTAAACTATACACTAGACTAAACTATAGACTAGACTAGACTATAGACTAGACTATAGACTAGACTATAGACTAGACTAAAGACTAGACTATAGACTACACTATAGACTAGACTATAGACTAGACTATAGACTAGACTATAGACTAGACTATAGACTAGACTATAGACTAGACTATAGACTAGACTAAAGACTAGACTATAGACTAGACTATAGACTAGACTATAAACTAGACTATAGATTAGACTATAGACTAGACTATAGACTAGACTATAGACTAGACTATAGACTAGACTATAGACTAGACTATAGACTAGACTATAGACTAGACTATAGACTAGACTATAGACTAGACTATAGACTAGACTATAGACTAGACTATAGACTAGACTATAGACTAGACTATAGACTAGACTATAGACTAGACTAGACTAGACTAGACTACTATAGACTAGACTATAGACTAGACTATAGACTAGACTATAGACTAGACTATAGACTAGACTATAGACTAGACTATAGACTAGACTATAGACTAGACTATAGACTAGACTATAGACTAGACTAGACTATAGACTAGACTAGACTATAGACTAGACTAGACTATAGACTAGACTATAGACTAGACTATAGACTAGACTATAGACTAGACTATAGACTAGACTAGACTATAGACTAGACTAGACTAGACTAGACTATAGACTAGACTATAGACTAGACTATAGACTAGACTATAGACTAGACTATAGACTAGACTATAGACTAGACTATAGACTAGACTATAGACTAGACTATAGACTAGACTATAGACTAGACTATAGACTAGACTATAGACTAGACTATAGACTAGACTATAGACTAGACTATAGACTAGACTATAGACTAGACTATAGACTAGACTAAAGACTAGACTATAGACTAGACTATAGACTAGACTATAGACTAGACTATAGACTAGACTATAGACTAGACTATAGACTAGACTATAGACTAGACTATAGACTAGACTATAGACTAGACTATAGACTAGACTATAGACTAGACTATAGACTAGACTATAGACTAGACTATAGACTAGACTATAGACTAGACTATAGACTAGACTATAGACTAGACTATAGACTAGACTATAGACTAGACTATAGACTAGACTATAGACTAGACTATAGACCTATAGACTATAGACTAGACTATAGACTAGACTATAGACTAGACTATAGACTAGACTATAGACTAGACTTTAGACTAGACTATAGACTAGACTATAGACTAGACTATAGACTAGACTATAGACTAGACTATAGACTAGACTATAGACTAGACTATAGACTAGACTATAGACTAGACTATAGACTAGACTATAGACTAGACTATAGACTAGACTATAGACTAGACTATAGACTAGACTATAGACTAGACTATAGACTAGACTATAGACTAGACTATAGACTAGACTATAGACTAGACTATAGACTAGACTATAGACTAGACTATAGACTAGACTATAGACTAGACTATAGACTAGACTATAGACTAGACTATAGACTAGACTATAGACTAGACTATAGACTAGACTATAGACTAGACTATAGACTAGACTATAGACTAGACTATAGACTAGACTATAGACTAGACTATAGACTAGACTATAGACTAGACTATAGACTAGACTATAGACTAGACTATAGACTAGACTATAGACTAGACTATAGACTAGACTAGACTAGACTATAGACTAGACTATAGACTAGACTATAGACTAGACTAGACTAGACTATAGACTAGACTATAGACTAGACTATAGACTAGACTATAGACTAGACTATAGACTAGACTATAGACTAGACTATAGACTAGACTATAGACTAGACTATAGACTAGACTATAGACTAGACTATAGACTAGACTATAGACTAGACTATAGACTAGACTATAGACTAGACTATAGACTAGACTATAGACTAGACTATAGACTAGACTATAGACTAGACTATAGACTAGACTATAGACTAGACTATAGACTAGACTATAGACTAGACTATAGACTAGACTATAGACTAGACTATAGACTAGACTATAGACTAGACTATAGACTAGACTATAGACTAGACTATAGACTAGACTATAGACTAGACTATAGACTAGACTATAGACTAGACTATAGACTAGACTATAGACTAGACTATAGACTAACTATAGACTAGACTATAGACTAGACTATAGACTAGACTATAGACTAGACTATAGACTAGACTATAGACTAGACTATAGACTAGACTATAGACTAGACTATAGACTAGACTATAGACTAGACTATAGACTAGACTATAGACTAGACTATAGACTAGACTATAGACTAGACTATAGACTAGACTATAGACTAGACTATAGACTAGACTATAGACTAGACTATAGACTAGACTATAGACTAGACTATAGACTAGACTATAGACTAGACTATAGACTAGACTATAGACTAGACTATAGACTAGACTATAGACTAGACTATAGACTAGACTATAGACTACTAGAGACTAGACTATGACTAGACTATAGACTAGACTATAGACTAGACTATAGACTAGACTATAGACTAGACTATAGACTAGACTATAGACTAGACTATAGACTAGACTATAGACTAGACTATAGACTAGACTATAGACTAGACTATAGACTAGACTATAGACTAGACTATAGACTAGACTATAGACTAGACTATAGACTAGACTATAGACTAGACTATAGACTAGACTATAGACTAGACTATAGACTAGACTATAGACTAGACTATAGACTAGACTATAGACTAGACTATAGACTAGACTATAGACTAGACTATAGACTAGACTATAGACTAGACTACACAATTTCTGAATTCCTTTGCTCTCTATAAATACTCCTTATTACCATTTTATTTAATAGTTTAAAATATTTTAATGTAAATACATAAAAATGTAGCCTTTTATACCACAAAACCATATACATAATATTGTTATTTTTATGTACATATACATACATATATTTAAAATATGCATAAAGTTACTTATGCACAAAATTAAAGGAAAAAAAATACATTTAATTAAATTTTAAATATCTCTCAATAAAAAGGCAACATTTGTTTTAATCAAGGTTAATTAACACAATATACTTTAATAAAAAATAATATTTATAAATTTTAATTTATAAAGTTTAATCATAAATATGGATTGGTTATGACGACGGCATATGAGTTAGTCAAACAATAAATGAATGAATGGATGAATAGATTACATGAAGTATGTAAATACTGCTGTCGCATACACGATTGAATACAGCAACAACTATCATGAATGATTAACTTCAATTATGTTTCATAAATTTTAAATAAATTATTAAATTTATAAATATGTGTTTAATAAAATAAATTTTGATTAAATGTAAATATGTCGATGTTTTGAAGACAATAGCAGTTTTTGTAAGAATTTATAATAGAAATGTAGCTAAAAGTTATGTGCAACTAGATATACCCTACACCAGAAAATTTAGAGAGGAAAGATTTTCTGAACTAGAACTGAACTAGAACTGAACTAGAACTGAACTAGAACTGAACTAGAACTGAACTAGAACTGAACTAGAACTGAACTAGAATGAACTAGAACTGAACTAGAACTGAACTAGAACTGAACTAGAACTGAACTAGAACTGAACTAGAACTGAACTAGAACTGAACTAGAACTGAACTAGAACTGAACTAGAACTGAACTAGAACTGAACTAGAACTGAACTAGAACTGAACTAGAACTGAACTAGAACTGAACTAGAACTGAACTAGAACTGAACTAGAACTGAACTAGAACTGAACTAGACTGAACTAGAACTGAACTAGAACTGAACTAGAACTGAACTAGAACTGAACTAGAACTGAACTGAACTAGAACTGAACTAGAACTGAACTAGAACTGAACTAGAACTGAACTAGAACTGAACTAGAACTGAACTAGAACTGAACTAGAACTGAACTAGAACTGAACTAGAACTGAACTAGAACTGAACTAGAACTGAACTAGAACTGAACTAGAACTGAACTAGAACTGAACTAGAACTGAACTAGAACTGAACTAGAACTGAACTAGAACTGAACTAGAACTGAACTAGAACTGAACTAGAACTGAACTAGAACTGAACTAGACTAAACTGAACTAGAACTGAACTAGAACTGAACTAGAACTGAACTAGAACTGAACTAGAACTGAACTAGAACTGAACTAGAACTGAACTAGAACTGAACTAGAACTGAACTAGAACTGAACTAGAACTGAACTAGAACTGAACTAGAACTGAACTAGAACTGAACTAGAACTGAACTAGAACTGAACTAGAACTGAACTAGAACTGAACTAGAACTGAACTAGAACTGAACTAGAACTGAACTAGAACTGAACTAGAACTGAACTAGAACTGAACTAGAACTGAACTAGAACTGAACTAGAACTGAACTAGAACTGAACTAGAACTGAACTAGAACTGAACTAGAACTGAACTAGAACTGAACTAGAACTGAACTAGAACTGAACTAGAACTGAACTAGAACTGAACTAGAACTGAACTAGAACTGAACTAGAACTGAACTAGAACTGAACTAGAACTGAACTAGAACTGAACTAGAACTGAACTAGAACTGAACTAGAACTGAACTAGAACTGAACTAGAACTGAACTAGAACTGAACTAGAACTGAACTAGATCTGAACTAGAACTGAACTAGAACTGAACTACAACTGAACTAGAACTGAACTAGAACTGAACTAGAACTGAACTAGAACTGAACTAGAACTGAACTAGAACTGAACTAGAACTGAACTAGAACTGAACTAGAACTGAACTAGAACTGAACTAGAACTGAACTAGAACTGAACTAGAACTGAACTAGAACTGAACTAGAACTGAACTAGAACTGAACTAGAACTGAACTAGAACTGAACTAGAACTGAACTAGAACTGAACTAGAACTGAACTAGAACTGAACTAGAACTGAACTAGAACTGAACTAGAACTGAACTAGAACTGAACTAGAACTGAACTAGAACTGAACTAGAACTGAACTAGAACTGAACTAGAACTGAACTAGAACTGAACTAGAACTGAACTAGAACTGAACTAGAACTGAACTAGAACTGAACTAGAACTGAACTAGAACTGAACTAGAACTGAACTAGAACTGAACTAGAACTGAACTAGAACTGAACTAGAACTGAACTAGATCTGAACTAGAACTGAACTAGAACTGAACTACAACTGAACTAGAACTGAACTAGAACTGAACTAGAACTGAACTAGAACTGAACTAGAACTGAACTAGAACTGAACTAGAACTGAACTAGAACTGAACTAGAACTGAACTAGAACTGAACTAGAACTGATCTAGAACTGAACTAGAACTGAACTAGAACTGAACTGGAAACTGAACTAGAACTGAACTAGAACTGAACTAGAACTGACTAGAACTGAACTAGAACTGAACTGTTTGAGATTTGAACTCCGAAAGTTTAAAATTTGTTTCTATATACATACAGTGCTAGTTACCGGTTTTCCTTAAACATGGACGAATTACCGTGGTGTTGAAGCTAAAAAACCCGTAAAAACAAGTTATAATAAACCCAGTTTTCGGGAGAAGCTCTAAAAATTTAAAGTTTTTTTTTTTTTGCAAATTAATGTTGTATAATAATTAATTCAAAAAGTAACTATAGATTCATAAAATTAGCATTATCTCTAAACACTACAACAACCACTCGCCTCTTTTAAATGCAAACAATACTGTTGTTATTGCTGGTGTCATTTATTTACAAACACTTGGATTAAAATGCTATTTTTGCCTTTCTCTTCTCTCCCACTTTTTTATAAACACAGCATTATTAACACCTTTAATACTGTGACTTACAAACACTATTACAACTATGATGTTCATATCATGTGTGTGTGTGAATATAAAATAAGAGTAACTCCATACGTGTACAAACACACATGCAAATATTAAGTGTTTACATTCTACTTGATCCTAATAATCCTTAACAGTAGTTTTTCATACGCTTTCGCACTCACTGTGTTTTTCCATTAATAAGTTGTTGTGCTCTGTATTCTTTTCACCTGCCTCACACCTCCTTTTATTTAATGGCTTTACTCTACTCTTTATAGAGAATACATTAGAGCACAGGTTGATGTTATTGTTAGTTAATGCTTAATAAAAAAATCAACAGCTATATAGTCATACAAAAAGTACTTAGTTGTTGTAAGTGTGTTTATTTTTTGTTGTTATTTCTAGTTGTGTTGTTGCTTTCTTTCATATTATCAACAAATGTCACTTTATTTATGTTTAATTGTTATCAAGTGCAAAAACGAGAATATTCTAAATAAATAGTATTTCATAGAGAGAAAAAAAGTAATTACGACTAGCAATTTGTGTAGTATATTTACAGGGGTTAGGAAAATGAAGATATGTTATATCAAACGGTTATACACAAACATCGAAGTAGTTCTCTTATTCGGCCAAAAATTGACAGATTATCGTAATCAGTTAAATTACTTTTCAAAAGCGTGACTTATATAACAGCTCTCTGCACCTCTGTGGTGTGTACATACTAGAAGCCTTTAATAAAACATCTCTCAATAACATACCCTGTATATTTAGAACATTAAAAGCACTTTAGACACTATAAACATACAAATAGATTTGTACAATTTATATGTTTCTTTAAATGTTTGTTTATTTTCTATGTCTACATACTGAGGCACTATGTACATATGTATGTTTGTAATGTGTGAATGTATATACCAAATGTGAGAACTTATAGAAACCAAAAGTGGTTAACCTGACACTCTACTCCACTTATTTCACCACTTTTGTATTCCAAGTATTGTTAACAAGGTTTAATAAACTAAAATTGCACAAAACTATTACAAATAGTACAAGCAAAAACGACTACCAATACATAAATAAACAAACATATTACACATATACTAAAATAATAATACATTTACAAATATGTATATTTGTGAAAATTTCTATTAGTTGTATGTAGTATAATCCTTGAAACTTTGCTTTTAATACCTATTAAATATCACCTTTAATAGCTTAACAACTACAGATACAACGACATATATTACACATACACAAACAAATATTTACACACATAAGATTATATTTGTTTGTGCAGTTTAAGAACAAAGAATTAATGACATGTTTTGGTCCAGACAATAGACTATTCTATAGTCCAGACTATAACTATTCTCTAGTCCAGACTATAGACAATTCGCTAGTCCAGACCATAGACAATTCTCTAGTCCAGACTATCGACTATTCTATAGTCCAGACTATAAACTTTCTAAGCCCAGACAATAGACTATTCTCTAGTCCAGACTTTAGACTAGTCGATAGTCCAGACTATAGACTATTCTATAGTGCGGACTATAAAACTGTTCTATAGAATAGTCTATAGTCTGGACTATAAAATAGCCTATAGTTTAGACTATAGAATAGTCTATAGTCTGGACTATAGAATAGTCCATAGTCTGGACTATAGTCTATAGTCTGGACTATCGAATAGTCTATAGTCTGGACTATAGAATAGTCCATACTCTGGACTATAGTATAGTCTATAGTCCGGACTATAGACTATTCTATAGTCCAGACTAGGCTATTCTATAATCCAGAATATAGCCTATTCTATAGTCCAGACTATAGACTTTCTATAGTCCAGACTATGGAGCATTCTATAGTCAAGACTATAGACTATATCTATAGTCTAGACTATAGACTATTTAACGTCCAGGCTATAGACTATTCTATAGTCCAGACTATAGACCTTCTATAGTCCAGACTATAGATTATTCTATAGTCCAGACTATAGACTATTCTATAGTCCAGACTATAGACTATTCTATAGTCCAGACTATAGACTATTCTATAGTCCACACTATAGACTATTCTATAGTGCAGACTATAGACTATTTTATAGTGCAGACTATAGACTATTCCATAGTGCAGACTATAGACTATTCTATAGTGCAGACTATAGACTATTCTATAGTGCAGACTATAGACTATTCTATAGTGCAGACTATGGACTATTCTATAGTCCAGACTATAGACTATTCTATAGTCCAGACTATAGACTATTCTATAGTCCAGACTTTAGACTATTCTATAGTCCAGACTATAGACTATTCTATACTCCTATAGACTATTCTATTGTCCAGACTATAGACTATTCTATTGTCCAGACTATAGACTATTCTATAGTCTAGACTATAGACTATTCTATAGTCCAGACTATAACTATTCTATAGTCCAGACTATAGGCTTTTCATAGTCCAGACTATAGACTATTCTATAGTCCAGACTATAGGCTTTTCTATAGTCCAGACTATAGACTATTCTATAGTCCAGACTATAGACTATTCTATAGTCCAGACTGTAGACTATTCTATAGTCCAGACTATAGACTATTCTATAGTCCAGACTATAGACTATTCGATAGACCAGACTATAGACTATTCTATATCCAGACTATAGACTATTCGATAGTCCAGACTATAGACTATTCTATGGTCCAGACTATAGACTATTCTATAGTCCAGACTATAGACTATTCTATAGTCCAGACTGTAGACTATTCTATAGTCCAGACTATAGACTATTCTATAGTCCAGACTATAGACTATTCTAGAGACCAGACTATAGACTATTCTATAGTCCAGACTATAGACTATTCGATAGTCCAGACTATAGACTATTCTATAGTCCAGACTATAGACTATTCTAGAGACCAGACTATAGACTATTCTATAGTCCAGACTATAGACTATTCTATAGTCCAGACTATAGACTATTCTATAGTCCAGACTATAGACTATTCTATAGTCCAGACTATAGACTATTCTATAGTCCAGACTATTCTGTAGTCCATGCTATAGACTTTTTCCATACATTTGCACACACATTTCCAATTATTTACTATTCTATAGTCCAAACTATAGACTATATTATAGTCCAGGCTGTTCTATACTCCTGACTATAGTACTATTGTCCAAACCATAGACAGTTCTATACTTCAGAATCTAGACGATAAAATATTCTATAGTCTAGAATACACTGATCTCCCCTAACTGCAGGGAATGTTATACAAACACATTAAATCTCATTACTAATACATACAGCTCTTTATGATTATGTTATTGTAAAAAGTTAAAGTTATTTATTTAAGTATTTAAATTTATTAAGTGTACAATATAACATATTTTATTCTAAAATTAAAAGAAACAAGAACGTACGTATGCTTAATATTTGTATTTTTAATGAGTTAAATATTTATCATACGTCATCAATTAAAAGTCTCTGAAACATTAAGGGAAAATAAAAACATAAAAAATTATTTGTAAAAATGTTTTCTCAACTAAATATACTGTTAGTAACATATTTATAAATAAATTTAATATTAAACTTAAATTTAGAAACTAGTTATGTAAAAAAAAAAATTTAACAAATTTTGGGTATAAGTCTTATCGATATTTTGACTTGACTGGTAACTTGAAGTGATTTTTTTTCTCATAATATTCTATAATAAATCGTACGTTTGTATATATGCTGCTTGTGCATTTTTTGGAAAAATATAATTAAATTTTTCGTTGAATTTTAAAACAAAGCTTTATTTCAATTATATTTTATATTAATACAAACGTTTATTACCGTAATAATTAAGTTTAGAATTATTTCTTATTAAAATTGTAAAATTATATCCTACGATTATATATTCAAATTTACAAAATTCAGCCAAAAACATAAAAACTCTACTAATTGAGTTTAAATATTAATAATAATTAAAATAAATTGCATACAGATATTAAACATTTTATTTAAAAGCATAATTTTGGTAATTTTATAATGACCAACAAGAGCGAAAAAAATAATAAGTTGGTATGTTTAGTTTATACAAGTTTTGGTAACAGTACAAGTAGATAATTACCAAAAGTACTATTATATTCCTCTAATTTATAATTTAAATTATGTTTCCAGTATTTCACTAATTTAACCCTTTCAGGGTCAAAATAATTTATGTCTAGAAAAAAACTTGAAAACTTATATTTAAGATAATTTGGGTATGCTGAATCCGGGAAAAATGATATTTTTTTGAATTTGAGTTTTCCCTAGTGAGTTATAGAAGGTCAAAGTTAAATGCCAAATATATTCGACATTCGAAAAACAGTCTCCAAAAAGTACCACCAATATTTTTTATGAATTTTTTTTGTAAACATCTTTCAATACAATACTATTTAAATCTGCATAGTCCGGTCTCCTAAAATACAATTTTTCGGCCATTAAATGAAGCTGTTTTTTAAACGTTGTTAAAAGCACTTTTTAAAAAGTAGTCATAAGTGACAATTTCTTAAAATCTGATTTTTAAATACTTTTAAAATACGGAAGATCTTTCAAAATCTCAATTATAAATATAATAAAGTCTTCATTTTCATCTAAAAGAAAAAAATTAAAACTAAAGTTAAATATTATACCCAAAAAATGCTTAAAAACAGGTCTATTGTAATGTCGAATATATTCGACAAAACCACGGAAAGGGTTAATCTTATTTAAATGAAAATTTAGTGAACAGTTAGGAAATTTCTCTAAATGCTTTATGTTTTAAATGGGAATGTTTGTTACATCATATCCGAAGAATTAAACTTACACTAAAAGGGAAATTTAAAAATTTTTTTAAGAAATTCATATAAAGAAAATATTTATCGAAAATTTCCTATAAAAAGAAAATTTATCCTATAAAAATTTCTTATAAAAAGAAAACTTATCGAAAATTTCGTATAAAATGAAAACTTATCGAAAATTTCGTATAAATGCAAACTTATCGAAAATTTCGTATAAAATGCAAACTTATCGAAAGTTTCGTATAAAAAGAAAATTTATCGAAAATTTCCTATAAAAAAAATTTATCGAAATTTTCTTATAAAAAGAAAAGTTATCGAAAATTTCCTATAAAAAGAAAATTTATCGAAAATTTCCTATAAAAAGAAAATTTTCTCGAAATTTCCTATAGAAAATTTATCGAAATTTTCGATAAATTTTCTTTTTATAGGAAATTTTCGATAAATTTTCTTTTATAGGAAATTTTCGATAACTTTTCTTTTTATAAGAAATTTTCGATAATTTCTTTTTATAGGAAATTTTCGATAAATTTTCTTTTTATACGAAACTTTCGATAAGTTTGCATTTTATACGAAATTTTCGATAAGTTTGCATTTTATACGAAATTTTCGATAAGTTTTCATTTATACGAAATTTTCGATAAGTTTTCTTTTTATAAGAAATTTTTATAGGATAAATTTTCTTTTTATAGGAAATTTTCGATAAATATTTTCTTTATATGAATTTCTTAAAAAATTTTTAAATTTCCCTTTTAGTGTAAGTTTAATTCTTCGGATATGATGTAAAAATTCCCATTTAAAACATAAAGCATTTAGAGAAATTTCCTAACTGTTCACTAAATTTTCATTTAAATAAGATTACCCTTTCCGTGGTTTTGTCGAATATATTCGACATTACAATAGACTCTGTTTTTAAGCATTTTTTGGGTATAATATTAACTTTAGTTTTAATTTTTTTCTTTTAGATGAAAATGAAGACTTTATTATATTTATAATTGAGATTTTGAAAGATCTTCCGTATTTTAAAAGTATTTAAAAATCAGATTTAAGAAATTGTCACTTATGACTACTTTTTAAAAAGTGCTTTTTAACAACGTTTAAAAAACAGCTTCATTTAATGGCCGAAAAAATTGTATTTTAGGAGACCGGACTATGCAGATTTAAATAGTATTGTATTGAAAGATGTTTACAAAAAAAATTCATAAAAAATATTGGTGGTACTTTTTGGAGACTGTTTTTCGAATGTCGAATATATTTGGCATTTAACTTTGACCTTCTATAACTCACTAGGGAAAACTCAAATTCAAAAAAATCATTTTTCCCGGATTCAGCATACCCAAATTATCTTAAATATAAGTTTTCAAGTTTTTTTCTAGACATAAAATTATTTTGACCCTGAAAGGGTTAAATTAGTGAAATACTGGAAACATAATTTAAATTATAAATTAGAGGAATATATAGTTACTTTTGGTAATTATCTACTTGTACTGTTACCAAAACTTGTATAAACTAAACATACCAACTTATTATTTTTTTCGCTCTTGTTGGTCATTATAAAAATTTACCAAAATTATGCTTTTAAATAAAATGTTTAATATCTGTATGCAATTTATTTTAATTATTATTAATATTTAAACTCAATTAGTAGAGTTTTTATGTTTTTGGCTGAATTTTGTAAATTTGAATAATAATCGTAGGATATAATTTTACAATTTTAATAAGAAATAATTCTAAACTTAATTATTACGGTAAATAAACGTTTGTATTAATATAAAATTATAATTGAAATAAAGCTTTGTTTTAAAATTCAACGAAAAATTTAATTATATTTTTCCAAAAAATGCACAAGCAGCATATATACAAACGTACGATTTATTATAGAATATTATGAGAAAAAAAATCACTTCAAGTTACCAGTCAAGTCAAAATATCGATAAGACTTATACCCAAAATTTGTTAAATTTTTTTTTTTACATAACTAGTTTCTAAATTTAAGTTTAATATTAAATTTATTTATAAATATGTTACTAACAGTATATTTAGTTGAGAAAACATTTTTACAAATAATTTTTTATGTTTTTATTTTCCCTTAATGTTTCAGAGACTTTTAATTGATGACGTATGATAAATATTTAACTCATTAAAAATACAAATATTAAGCATACGTACGTTCTTGTTCTTTTAATTTTAGAATAAAATATGTTATATTGTACACTTAATAAATTTAAATACTTAAATAAATAACTTAACTTTTTACAATAACATAATCATAAAGAGCTGTATGTATTAGTAATGAGATTTAATGTGTTTGTATAACATTCCCTGCAGTTAGGGGAGATCAGTGTATTCTAGACTATAGAATATTTTATCGTCTAGATTCTGAAGTATAGAACTGTCTATGGTTTGGACAATAGTACTATAGTCAGGAGTATAGAACAGCCTGGACTATAATATAGTCTATAGTTTGGACTATAGAATAGTAAATATATTGGAAATGTGTGTGCAAATGTATGGAAAAAGTCTATAGCATGGACTACAGAATAGTCTGGACTATAGAATAGTCTATAGTCTGGACTATAGAATAGTCTATAGTCTGGACTATAGAATAGTCTATAGTCTGGACTATAGAATAGTCTATAGTCTGGACTATAGAATAGTCTATAGTCTGGTCTCTAGAATAGTCTATAGTCTGGACTATAGAATAGTCTATAGTCTGGACTATCGAATAGTCTATAGTCTGGACTATAGAATAGTCTATAGTCTGGTCTCTAGAATAGTCTATAGTCTGGACTATAGAATAGTCTATAGTCTGGACTATAGAATAGTCTACAGTCTGGACTATAGAATAGTCTATAGTCTGGACTATAGCATAGTCTATAGTCTGGACCATAGAATAGTCTATAGTCTGGACTATCGAATAGTCTATAGTCTGGATTATAGAATAGTCTATAGTCTGTCTATCGAATAGTCTATAGTCTGGACTATAGAATAGTCTATAGTCTGGACTATAGAATAGTCTACAGTCTGGACTATAGAATAGGTCTATAGTCTGGACTATAGAATAGTCTATAGTCTGGACTATAGAAAGCCTATAGTCTGGACTATAGAATAGTCTATAGTCTGGACTATAGAAAAGCCTATAGTCTGGACTATAGAATAGTTTATAGTCTGGACTATAGAATAGTCTATAGTCTAGACTATAGAATAGTCTATAGTCTGGACAATAGAATAGTCTATAGTCTGGACAATAGAATAGTCTATAGTCTGGAGTATAGAATAGTCTCTAGTCTGGACTATAGAATAGTCTAAAGTCTGGACTATAGAATAGTCTATAGTCTGGACTATAGAATAGTCTATAGTCTGGACTATAGAATAGTCCATAGTCTGCACTATAGAATAGTCTATAGTCTGCACTATAGAATAGTCTATAGTCTGCACTATAGAATAGTCTATAGTCTGCACTATGGAATAGTCTATAGTCTGCACTATAAAATAGTCTATAGTCTGCACTATAGAATAGTCTATAGTGTGGACTATAGAATAGTCTATAGTCTGGACTATAGAATAGTCTATAGTCTGGACTATAGAATAGTCTATAGTCTGGACTATAGAATAATCTATAGTCTGGACTATAGAATGGTCTATAGTCTGGACTATAGAATAGTCTATAGCCTGGACGTTAAAATAGTCTATAGTCTAGACTATAGAATAGTCTATAGTCTTGACTATAGAATGCTCCATAGTCTGGACTATAGAAAAGTCTATAGTCTGGACTATAGAATAGGCTATATTCTGGATTATAGAATAGCCTAGTCTGGACTATAGAATAGTCTATAGTCCGGACTATAGACTATACTATAGTCCAGAGTATGGACTATTCTATAGTCCAGACTATAGACTATTCGATAGTCCAGACTATAGACTATAGTCCAGACTATGGACTATTCTATAGTCCAGACTATAGACTATTCTATAGTCTAAACTATAGGCTATTTTATAGTCCAGACTATAGACTATTCTATAGAACAGTTTATAGTCCGCACTATAGAATAGTCTATAGTCCTGGACTATAGAATAGTCTAAGTCTGGACTAGAGAATAGTCTATTGTCTGGGCTTTAGAAAAGTTTATAGTCTGGACTATAGAATAGTCGATAGTCTGGACTAGAGAATTGTCTATGGTCTGGACTAGAGAATTGTCTATAGTCTGGACTAGAGAATAGTTTATAGTCTGGACTATAGAATAGTCTATTGTCCTGGACTAAAACATGTCATTAATTCTTTGTTCTAAACTGCACAAACAAATATAATCTTATGTGTGTAAATATTTGTTTGTGTATGTGTAATATATGTCGTTGTATCTGTAGTTGTTAAGCTATTAAAGGTGATATTTAATAGTTATTAAAAGCAAAGTTTCAAGGATATACATACATACAACTAATAGAAATTTTCACAAATATACATATTTGTAAATGTATTATTATTTTAGTATATGTGTAAATATGTTTGTTTATTTATGTATTGGTAGTCGTTTTTGCTTGTACTATTTGTAATAGTTTTGTGCAATTTTAGTTTATAAACCTTTGTTAACAATACTTGGAATACAAAAGTGGTGAAATAAGTGGAAGTAGAGTGTCAGGTTAAACACTTTTGGTTTCTATAAGTTCTCACATATTGGTATATACATTCACACATTACAAACATACATATGTACATAGTGCTCAGTATGTAGACATAGAAAATAAACAAACATTTAAAGAAACATATAAAATTGTACAAATCTATTTGTATGTTTATAGTGTCTAAAGTGCTTTTAATGTTCTAAATATACAGGGTATGTTATTGAGAGATGTTTTATTAAAAGGCTTCTAGTATGTACACACCACAGAGGTGCAGAGAGCTGTTATATAAGTCACGCTTTTGAAAAGTAATTTAACTGATTACGATAATCTGTCAATTTTTGGCCGATAAGAGAACTACTTTCGAATGTTTGTGTATAACCGTTTGATATAACATATCTTCATTTTCCTAACCCCTGTAAATATACTACACAAATTGCTAGTAGTAATACTTTTTTCTCTCTATGAAATACTATTTATTTAGAATATTCTCGTTTTTGCACTTGATAACAATTAAACATAAATAAAGTGACATTTGTTGATAATATGAAAGAAAGCAACAACACAACTAGAAATAACAACAAAAAATAAACACACTTACAACAACTAAGTACTTTTTGTATGACTATATAGCTGTTGATTTTTTTATTAAGCATTAACTACAATAACATCAACCTGTGCTCTAAATGTATTCTCTATAAAGAGTAGAGTAAAGCCATTAAATAAAGGGAGGTGTGAGGCAGGTGAAAAGAATACAGAGCACAACAACTTATTAATGGAAAAACAGTGAGTGCGAAAGCGTATGAAAAACTACTGTTAAGGATTATTAGGATCAAGTAGAATGTAAACACTTAATATTTGCATGTGTGTTTGTACACGTATGAGTTACTCTTATTTTATATCTCACACACCACATGCATATGAACATTCATAGTTTGTAATAGTGTTTGTAAGTCACAGTATTAAGGTGTTAATAATGCTGTTGTTTATAAAAAAGTGGGAGAAAGGCAAAAATAGCATTTTAATCCAAGTGTTTGTAAATAAATGACACCAGCAATAACAACAGTATTGTTTGCATTAAAAGAGGCGAGTGGTTTGTTGTAGTGTTTAGAGATAATGCTAATTTTATGAATCTATAGTTACTTTTTGAATTAATTATTATACAACATTAATTTGCAAAAAAAAAAAAAACTTTAAATTTTTAGAGCTTCTCCCGAAAAACTGGGTTTATATAACTTGTTTTTACGGGTTTTTAGCTTCAACACCACGGTAATTCGTCCATGTTTTAAGGAAAACGGTAACTAGCACTGTATGTATATAGAAACAAATTTAAACTTTCGGAGTTCAAATCTCAAAACAGTGTCAGTTCTAGTTCAGTTCTAGTTCATTCTAGTTCAGTTCTAGTTCAGTTCTAGTTCAGTTCCAGTTCAGTTCTAGTTCAGTTCTAGATTCAGTTCTAGTTTCAGTTCTAGTTCAGTTCTAGTTCAGTTCTAGTTCAGTTCTAGTTCAGTTCTAGTTCAGTTCTAGTTCAGTTCTAGTTCAGTTCTAGTTCAGTTCTAGTTCAGTTTCTTTCAGTGTAGTTCAGTCTAGTTCAGTTCTAGTTCAGTTCTAGTTCAGTTCTAGTTCAGTTCTAGTTCAGTTCTAGTTCAGTTCTAGTTCAGTTCTAGTTCAGTTTAGTTCAGTTCTAGTTCAGTTCTAGTTCAGTTCTAGTTCAGTTCTAGTTCAGTTCTAGTTCAGTTCTAGTTCAGTTCTAGTTCAGTTCTAGTTCAGTTCTAGTTCAGTTCTAGTTCAGTTCTAGTTCAGTTCTAGTTCAGTTCTAGTTCAGTTCTAGTTCAGTTCTAGTTCAGTTCTAGTTCAGTTCTAGTTCAGTTCTAGTTCAGTTCTAGTTCAGTTCTAGTTCAGTTCTAGTTCAGTTCTAGTTCAGTTCTAGTTCAGTTCTAGTTCAGTTCTAGTTCAGTTCTAGTTCAGTTCTAGTTCAGTTCTAGTTCAGTTCTAGTTCAGTTCTAGTTCAGTTCTAGTTCAGTTCTAGTTCAGTTCTAGTTCAGTTCTAGTTCAGTTCTAGTTCAGTTCTAGTTCAGTTCTAGTTCAGTTCTAGTTCAGTTGTAGTTCAGTTCTAGTTCAGTTCTAGTTCAGATCTAGTTCAGTTCTAGTTCAGTTCTAGTTCAGTTCTAGTTCAGTTCTAGTTCATTCTAGTTCAGTTCTAGTTCAGTTCTAGTTCAGTTCTAGTTCAGTTCTAGTTCAGTTCTAGTTCAGTTCTAGTTCAGTTCTAGTTCAGTTCTAGTTCAGTTCTAGTTCAGTTCTAGTTCAGTTCTAGTTCAGTTCTAGTTCAGTTCTAGTTCAGTTCTAGTTCAGTTCTAGTTCAGTTCTAGTTCAGTTCTAGTTCAGTTCTAGTTCAGTTCTAGTTCAGTTCTAGTTCAGTTCTAGTTCAGTTCTAGTTCAGTTCTAGTTCAGTTCTAGTTCAGTTCTAGTTCAGTTCTAGTTCAGTTCTAGTTCAGTTCTAGTTCAGTTCTAGTTCAGTTCTAGTTCAGTTCTAGTTCAGTTCTAGTTCAGTTCTAGTTCAGTTCTAGTTCAGTTCTAGTTCAGTTCTAGTTCAGTTCTAGTTCAGTTCTAGTTCAGTTCTAGTTCAGTTCTAGTTCAGTTCTAGTTCAGTTCTAGTTCAGTTCTAGTGCAGTTCTAGTTCAGTTCTAGTTCAGTTCTAGTTCAGTTCTAGTGCAGTTCTAGTTCAGTTCTAGTTCAGATTCTAGTTCAGTTCTAGTTCAGTTCTAGTTCAGTTCTAGTTCAGTTCTAGTTCAGTTCTAGTTCAGTTCTAGTTCAGTTCTAGTTCAGTTCTAGTTCAGTTCTAGTTCAGTTCTAGTTCAGTTCTTAGTTCAGTTCTAGTTCAGTTCTATTCAGTTCTAGTTCAGTTCTAGTTCAGTTCTAGTTCAGTTCTAGTTCGTTCTCGTCAGTTCTAGTTCAGTTCTAGTTCAGTTCTAGTTCAGTTCTAGTTCAGTTCTAGTTCAGTTCTAGTTCAGTTCTAGTTCAGTTCAGTTCAGTCTAGTTCAGTTCTAGTTCAGTTCTAGTTCAGTTCTAGTTCAGTTCTAGTTCAGTTCTAGTTCAGTTCTAGTTCAGTTCTAGTTCAGTTCTAGTTTCAGTTCTAGTTCAGTTCTAGTTCAGTTCTAGTTCAGTTCTAGTTCAGTTCTAGTTCAGAAAATCTTTCCTCTCTAAATTTTCTGGTGTAGGGTATATCTAGTTGCACATAACTTTTAGCTACATTTCTATTATAAATTCTTACAAAAACTGCTATTGTCTTCAAAACATCGACATATTTACATTTAATCAAAATTTATTTTATTAAACACATATTTATAAATTTAATAATTTATTTAAAATTTATGAAACATAATTGAAGTTAATCATTCATGATAGTTGTTGCTGTATTCAATCGTGTATGCGACAGCAGTATTTACATACTTCATGTAATCTATTCATCCATTCATTCATTTATTGTTTGACTAACTCATATGCCGTCGTCATAACCAATCCATATTTATGATTAAACTTTATAAATTAAAATTTATAAATATTTATTTTTTATTAAAGTATATTGTGTTAATTAACCTTGATTAAAACAAATGTTGCCTTTTTATTGAGAGATATTTAAAATTTAATTAAATGTATTTTTTTTCCTTTAATTTTGTGATAAGTAACTTTATGCATATTTTAAATATATGTATGTATATGTACATAAAAATAACAATATTATGTATATGGTTTTGTGGTATAAAAGGCTACATTTTTATGTATTTACATTAAAATATTTTAAAACTATTAAATAAAATGGTAATAAGGAGTATTTATAGAGAGCAAAGGAATTCAGAAATTGTGTAGTCTAGTCTATAGTCTAGTCTATAGTCTAGTCTATAGTCTAGTCTATAGTCTAGTCTATAGTCCTAGTCTATAGTCTAGTCTATAGTCTAGTCTATAGTCTAGTCCTATAGTCTAGTCTATAGTCTAGTTCTATTAGTCTAGTCTATAGTCTAGTCTATAGTCTAGTCTATAGTCTAGTCTATAGTCTAGTCTATAGTCTAGTCTATAGTCTAGTCTATAGTCTAGTCTATAGTCTAGTCTATAGTCTAGTCTATAGTCTAGTCTATAGTCTAGTCTATAGTCTAGTCTATAGTCTAGTCTATAGTCTAGTCTATAGTCTAGTCTATAGTCTAGTCTATAGTCTAGTCTATAGTCTAGTCTATAGTCTAGTCTATAGTCTAGTCTATAGTCTAGTCTATAGTCTAGTCTATAGTCTAGTCTATAGTCTAGTCTATAGTCTAGTCTATAGTCTAGTCTATAGTCTAGTCTATAGTCTAGTCTATAGTCTAGTCTATAGTCTAGTCTATAGTCTAGTCTATAGTCTAGTCTATAGTCTAGTCTATAGTCTAGTCTATAGTCTAGTCTATAGTCTAGTCTATAGTCTAGTCTATAGTCTAGTCTATAGTCTAGTCTATAGTCTAGTCTATAGTCTAGTCTATAGTCTAGTCTATAGTCTAGTCTATAGTCTAGTCTATAGTTTAGTCTATAGTCTAGTCTATAGTCTAGTCTATAGTCTAGTCTATAGTCTAGTCTATAGTCTAGTCTATAGTCTAGTCTATAGTCTAGTCTATAGTCTAGTCTATAGTCTAGTCTATAGTCTAGTCTATAGTCTAGTCTATAGTCTAGTCTATAGTCTAGTCTATAGTCTAGTCTATAGTCTAGTCTATAGTCTAGTCTATAGTCTAGTCTATAGTCTAGTCTATAGTCTAGTCTATAGTCTAGTCTATAGTCTAGTCTATAGTCTAGTCTATAGTCTAGTCTATAGTCTAGTCTATAGTCTAGTCTATAGTCTAGTCTATAGTCTAGTCTATAGTCTAGTCTATAGTCTAGTCTATAGTCTAGTCTATAGTCTAGTCTATAGTCTAGTCTATAGTCTAGTCTATAGTCTAGTCTATAGTCTAGTCTATAGTCTAGTCTATAGTCTAGTCTATAGTCTAGTCTATAGTCTAGTCTATAGTCTAGTCTATAGTCTAGTCTATAGTCTAGTCTATAGTCTAGTCTATAGTCTAGTCTATCTAGTCTATAGTCTAGTCTAGTCTATAGTCTATCTAGTCTATAGTCTAGTCTATAGTCTAGTCTATAGTCTAGTCTATAGTCTAGTCTATAGTCTAGTCTATAGTCTAGTCTATAGTCTAGTCTATAGTCTAGTCTATAGTCTAGTCTATAGTCTAGTCTATAGTCTAGTCTATAGTCTAGTCTATAGTCTAGTCTATAGTCTAGTCTATAGTCTAGTCTATAGTCTAGTCTATAGTCTAGTCTATAGTCTAGTCTATAGTCTAGTCTATAGTCTAGTCTATAGTCTAGTCTATAGTCTAGTCTATAGTCTAGTCTATAGTCTAGTCTATAGTCTAGTCTATAGTCTAGTCTATAGTCTAGTCTATAGTCTAGTCTATCTCTAGTCTATAGTCTAGTCTATAGTCTAGTCTATAGTCTAGTCTATAGTCTAGTCTATAGTCTAGTCTAAGTCTAGTCTATAGTCTAGTCTATAGTCTAGTCTAGTCTCTAGTCTAGTCTATAGTCTAGTCTATATAGTCTATAGTCTAGTCTATAGTCTAGTCTATAGTCTAGTCTATAGTCTAGTCTATAGTCTAGTCTATAGTCTAGTCTATAGTCTAGTCTATAGTCTAGTCTATAGTCTAGTCTATAGTCTAGTCTATAGTCTAGTCTATAGTCTAGTCTATAGTCTAGTCTATAGTCTAGTCTATAGTCTAGTCTATAGTCTAGTCTATAGTCTAGTCTATAGTCTAGTCTATAGTCTAGTCTATAGTCTAGTCTATAGTCTAGTCTATAGTCTAGTCTATAGTCTAGTCTTAGTCTAGTCTATAGTCTAGTCTATAGTCTAGTCTATAGTCTAGTCTATAGTCTAGTCTATAGTCTAGTCTATAGTCTAGTCTATAGTCTAGTCTATAGTCTAGTCTATAGTCTAGTCTATAGTCTAGTCTATAGTCTAGTCTATAGTCTAGTCTATAGTCTAGTCTATAGTCTAGTCTATAGTCTAGTCTATAGTCTAGTCTATAGTCTAGTCTAGTCTAGTCTAGTCTATAGTCTAGTCTAGTCTATAGTCTAGTCTATAGTCTAGTCTATAGTCTAGTCTATAGTCTAGTCTATAGTCTAGTCTAGTCTATAGTCTAGTCTAGTCTATAGTCTAGTCTAGTCTATAGTCTAGTCTATAGTCTAGTCTATAGTCTAGTCTATAGTCTAGTCTATAGTCTAGTCTATAGTCTAGTCTATAGTCTAGTCTATAGTCTAGTCTATAGTCTAGTCTATAGTCTAGTCTATAGTCTAGTCTATAGTCTAGTCTATAGTCTAGTCTATAGTCTAGTCTATAGTCTAGTCTATAGTCTAGTCTATAGTCTAGTCTATAGTCTAGTCTATAGTCTAGTCTATAGTCTAGTCTATAGTCTAGTCTATAGTCTAGTCTATAGTCTAGTCTATAGTCTAGTCTATAGTCTAGTCTATAGTCTAGTCTATAGTCTAATCTATAGTCTAGTTTATAGTCTAGTCTATAGTCTAGTCTATAGTCTAGTCTTTAGTCTAGTCTATAGTCTAGTCTATAGTCTAGTCTATAGTCTAGTCTATAGTCTAGTCTATAGTCTAGTCTATAGTCTAGTCTATAGTGTAGTCTATAGTCTAGTCTTTAGTCTAGTCTATAGTCTAGTCTATAGTCTAGTCTATAGTCTAGTCTAGTCTATAGTTTAGTCTAGTGTATAGTTTAGCCTATAGTCTTATCTATCTAGTCGATATTATAGTTTATAGTCTTGAGTGTAGTCTAGTCTAGTTTATAGTCTACAATCTATTCTATATTCTATAGTCTAGTTTATGATCTAGTGTATATACATAAATAAGTGTTTACATAATTTTGCCATTCTCTCTTTTTGTGTTCATTTCAAAATAATTAATTTTTATATCTTAATTACGTGATAATGTTGTTTATCTTCGAATTATTACAACATAAAGTACCTAAAGTGTTTTACGTAAAATAACGCAGAGATATTGTATGTATTATTTACAAAGTAAAACATTTTACTTCCTTAATAAGAAATACCTTAACATTCCAAAGGAGTGAAGTGTAATTTTCAATTATTTATTTCCATTCAATTAACTTTTACAATTTCCGTTTCATCATTAAACCTGTAGAGTACCTTGAGAACTTTGTTGATTTTCTTTCGATTTTAATTTTGTGTATTTGTTAAATTCTTAAAACTTTCTTAATCAATTAACTCAGCGGTATGTTTTATGACATAAGGTCTAAAATTTTTGGGAAAAATTAAAGATTTCAATTTCAAAAGATGATTTAATAATATGAGTAAGTAATTTTAATTCGAAATGGTATTCTAAAGATTGGTTTGCATAGAAATCAATTTACACATGTTTTGAATTGTAGTATAGATATATAACGATGTCCTAAATAACTTCTAAAGCAATTTGCACAAATTACTCGCTTCAAAATAAAAATAATAAATGCACAAATATTATTTGCCCCATTTGCATTCTTTTCATAAACTATATACATATATACATACATACAACAGTTCCAAACGAAAGCGAAATGAAGAAACCTCAAAAATAAATGCATATCCCACAGAAGCAGTAAAAAAATGTATGCAATGCACTGCTCTGAATGAATAAAAAACGCTTCATCTCCTGAAGTACGTGCAACCTTCAGTCTCAAAATAAAAATACAAATGTTTCAGTTGTAAATGAGTTGAATAAGGCCAAAGTAGTTAAGAAAATATTAAGAGTAAACTAAGTTTTACAGTTTTACGAATTAAAATATAGTTCGCTAAGGGAGAGAGATATTTTTCGAAAAGATGCTATAAAACAGTAACGTTTAATGAGGCTGGGAAGTTTATAAATGATGTCTTAGTATTAAGTACAAGAATAAATATTTTACTTCAACTAGACTATAGACAAGCGACAAGACAAGAGACTAGACTAGAGACTAGACTAGAGACTAGACTAAAGACTAGACTAGAGACTAGACTAGAGACTAGACTAGAGACAAGACTAGAGACTAGACTAGAGACTAGACTAGAGACTAGACTAGAGACAAGACTAGAGACTAGACTATAGACTGGACTAGAGACTAGACTAGAGACAAGACTAGAGACTAGACTGGAGACTAGACTAGACTAGAGACTAGACTAGAGTCTAGACCAGAGACTAAACTAGAGACTAGACTAGAGACTAGACTAGAGACTAGACTAGAGACTAGACTAGAGACTACACTGGAGACTAGACTAGAGACTAGACTATAGACTGGACTAGAGACTAGACTAGAGACAAGACTAGAGACTAGACTGGAGACTAGACTAGAGACTAGACTAGAGACTAGACTAGAGTCTAGACTAGAGACTAAACTAGAGATTAGACTAGAGACTAGACTAGAGACTAGACTAGAGACAAGACTAGAGACTAGACTGGAGACTAGACTAGAGACTAGACTAGAGACTAGACTAGAGTCTAAGACTAGAGACTAGACTAGAGACTAGACTAGAGACTAGACTAGAGACTAGACTAGAGACTAGACTAGAGACTAGACTAGAGACTAGACTAGAGACTAGACTAGAGACTAGACTAGAGACTAGACTAGAAACTAGACTAGAGACTAGACTAGAGACTAGACTAGAGACTAGACTAGAGACTAGACTATAGACTAGACAAGAGTCTAGACTAGAGACTAGACTAGAGACTAGACTAGAGACTAGACTAGAGACTAGACTAGAGACTAGACTAGAGACTAGACTAGAGACTAGACTAGAGACTAGACTAGAGACTAGACTAGAGACTAGACTAGAGACTAGACTAGAGACTAGACTAGAGACTAGACTAGATACTAAACTAGATACTAGACTAGAGACTATACTAGAGACTAGACTAGAGACTAGACTAGAGACTAGACTAGAGACTAGACAAGAGTCTAGACTAGAGACTAGACTAGAGACTAGACTAGAGACAAGACTAGAGACTAGACTGGAGACTAGACTAGAGACTAGACTAGAGACTAGACTAGAGTCTAGACTAGAGACTAGACTAGAGACTAGACTAGAGACTAGATTAGAGACTAGACTAGAGACTAGACTAGAGACTAGACTAGAGACTAGACTAGAGACTAGACTAGAGACTAGACTAGAGACTAGACTAGAAACTAGACTAGAGACTAGACTAGAGACTAGACTAGAGACTAGACTAGAGACTAGACTATAGACTAGACAAGAGTCTAGACTAGAGACTAGACTAGAGACTAGACTAGAGACTAGACTAGAGACTAGACTAGAGACTAGACTAGAGACTAGACTAGAGACTAGACTAGAGACTAGACTAGAGACTAGACTAGAGACTAGACTAGAGACTAGACTAGAGACTAGACTAGAGACTAGACTAGAGACTAGACTAGAGACTAGACTAGAGACTAGACTAGAGACTAGACTAGAGACTAGACTAGAGACTAGACTAGAGACTAGACTAGAGACTAGACTAGAGACTAGACTAGAGACTAGACTAGATACTAACTAGATACTAGACTAGAGACTAGACTAGAGACTATACTAGAGACTAGACTAGAGACTAGACTAGAGACTAGACTAGAGACTAGACTAAGAGTCTAGACTAGAGACTAGACTAGAGACTAGACTAGAGACTAGACTAGAGACTAGACTAGAGACTAGACTAGAGACTAGACTAGAGACTAGACTAGAGACTAGACTAGAGACTAGACTAGAGACTAGACTAGAGACTAGACTAGAGACTAGACTAGAGACTAGACTAGAGACTAGACTAGAGACTAGACTAGAGACTAGACTAGAGACTAGACTAGAGACTAGACTAGATACTAGACTAGAGACTAGACTAGAGACTAGACTAGAGACTAGACTAGAGACTAGACTAGAGACTAGACTAGAGACTAGACTAGAGACTAGACTAGAGACTAGACTAGAGACTAGACTAGAGACTAGACTAGAGGACTAGACTAGAGACTAGACTAGACTAGACTAGAGACTAGACTAGAGACTAGACTAGAGACTAGACTAGAGACTAGACTAGAGACTAGACTATTTATAGACTATGACTAGACTATGACTAGACTATGACTAGACTATGACTAGACTATGACTAGACTATGACTAGACTATGACTAGACTATGACTAGACTATGACTAGACTATGACTAGACTATGACTAGACTATGACTAGACTATGACTAGACTATGACTAGACTATGACTAGACTATGACTAGACTATGACTAGACTATGACTAGACTATGACTAGACTATGACTAGACTATGACTAGGCTATGACTAGACTATGACTAGACTATGACTATACTATGACTAGACTATGACTAGACTATGACTAGACTATGACTAGATTATGACTAGACTATGACTAGACTATGACTAGACTATGACTAGACTATGACTAGACTATGACTAGACTATAACTAGACTATGACTAGACTAGACTCGACAAGTCACATCAATATCATTTCCAGATTATTTTCCATAATTGATCTACATAATTAAACTTTTATAATATAAATCAATAATTGATTGACATAAATATTTGCTTGTAATCCCATCACTTAGTGTAAGGTTTGTTAATTGATTATTAAACTTTTCTACACTTCACAACTCCTTCACTTCTTAAAAGTTTAAACAAAAATTATAACAATTAACATGAAATGGACGTGTTGAATTTTAAATTTAAGAAAAACAATTATATTTACTTCACAAACTTCACAAAACACTTAGCCCTTTAAATTATATAAGCCGCTTGGAAGTCCTAATATAAGAAGATTATTAAATCATAACTGGTAGGTGTTGACCTACTTCAACACACCTAATAATATTAAAGTATATTTGCAGGCTTAACATTTATTTAATTTCTTGATTTCATTACTTTTATTGAGATTTAATTTTATAGTTTGGTTTCCTTTCAGTTTTTTTCTTGTTACTTTTTTACTTCTAGTTTGTTATGCTTTTTTCTCATACCCCTTATTTGTGTAGAACACGTACGTGTTCCATTAATACTCGTGTATATGCCGCAACTAGAAGTAAAAAAAGTGTTAATATTTCCCTTGGAAAATCAAGTTACAATAACACTCCCAAGAGTATTTGCGTGGTCCAAAACCATTAGATTAAGATGCGTATGTCACGTACATGCATACATACTGCTGTGTAGTTTCAACCTGGTTTGAAGTGATGTGATGATTGTGCCACGGCCACTACTTCTGGCAATACAAAGGAGGGACAGTGGAACAAATTGAAGAAAAAAGGTATTGAACTATAAATTAAAACAATCATTATTTGCCTCGGACCCCTAGTTTAGGGAAATAACTCTTTAAAAATTTTAAGATCTTTAATTTTAAGGCCTTTAGTTTGCAAATGTCACCACTGTGATACAAACATTTTGTAGTTGGTCGCTTTTATATACAAACAGACATCAAATTGTCATAAATATAAATGATGTGTGTGTGTTTGTTTGTATCTTCGTCTGTTTCTGTGTGTGTGAATAATACTAACATTGACGGAAACGGATTTAACACTACTACAAATGTTTGACAACAACTATACAAACCAGCTAGCTCTTCGTCAATACCCAAAGCTCATGAAATGAACATTTACAGTAATAATTTCAACATTTTGTAAATGTCTCATCATCAGGTCTTTGTATGATCAGATTGTCTTTCTATACTGACATTTAGGCATTAGTGTGCTTTTGACAGTACTACGAGCATTTGTCAAAATGTGTTTGTTTTGCGTAAATTTGAAATGTAATCAATTAACGCTTGTAAACCAACGATTGCATATTAAACATTTTATAGTTACACTTCAACGAATGTTAAACCTTTATCTGCTTGCTGGTCTATGTCAGTTTATCTTACCCTCCTTTACCTAATATTTTTTGGCATGTCTGAAAACTCACAACTTGTTAACTATTTAGTAAGTCATTAGCTGAAAAGGTTGAGCAAAAACGTTTACCCAACCAATTTTAACCATTCACGTATTAAAATCTAGGGGAAAACTTCTTCTTTATCTTATTCGATATAAACTTGAATTTCGTTTGAATGTATGTGTATTTAAATATTTTAGTGTTTGAATGTGAATTTTCTTTACACCAAAATCGTGTTAAAGAAAGTGTGAAAATTGTCTACTCAATATTTAATTAGCAGAATGCGTGTCTTAAGTCAACCATTGAATGAATGAAATTTGTACGATTTGTTACGAAGTGAATCAAAATTGTACAAAACAAATTGGAAATTTAAATTTGTTATTTCCTGTAAGTAAAGGCGACATAAGGCTTAAGAAAGAATAAGAAAACTTATTTGGATTGAAGTTATTAAAAGCCACCAACTGTGTAGTAAAAGTTAACAATATTTGAAACAAATGACACGGCATATTGGTTAGTAGGTAGTCTAGTTAGTAATCTAGACGGTAGTGTATTCAGTAGTCTAGTATGTAGCAAAGTTAGTAGTCTAGTTTGTAGGTTAGTCAGTAGTCTAGTTAGTCTTAGTATTGGTAACATTCTAGAATATAATAACCTATACTAGACTATAGACTATACTATAGACATACTATAGACTAGACTACAGACTAGACTATAGACTATAGACTAGACTATAGACTAGACTATAGACTAGACTATAGACTAGACTAGACTAGACTATAGACTAGACTATAGACTAGACTATAGACTAGACTATAGACTAGACTAATAGACTAGACTATAGACTAGACTATAGACTAACTATAGACTAGACTATAGACTAGACTATAGACTAGACTATAGACTAGACTAGACTAGACTATAGACTAGACTATAGACTAGACTATAGACTAGACTATAGACTAGACTAGACTATAGACTAGACTATAGACTAGACTATAGACTAGACTATAGACTAGACTATAGACTAGACTATAGACTAGACTATAGACGAGACTATCGACTAGCCTATAGACTAGTACTATAGACTAGACTATAGACTAGGCTATAGACTAGACTATAGGACTAGACTATAGACTAGACTATAGACTAGACTATAGACTAGACTATAGACTAGCTATAGACTAGACTATAGACTAGACTATAGACTAGACTATAGACTAGGACTATAGACTAGACTATAGACTAGACTATAGACTAGACTATAGACTAGACTATAGACTAGACTATAGACTAGACTATAGACTAGACTATAGACTAGACTATAGACTAGACTATAGACTAGACTATAGACTAGACTATAGACTAGACTATAGGACTAGACTATAGACTAGACTATAGGACTAGACTATAGACTAGACTATAGACTAGACTATAGACTAGACTATAGCCTAGACTATAGACTAGACTATAGACTCGACTATAGACTAGACTATAGACTAGACTATAGACTAGACTATAGACTAGGACTATAGACTAGACTATAGACTAGACATAGACTAGACTATAGACTAGACTATAGACTAGACTATAGACTAGACTATATAGACTAGACTATAGACTAGACTATAGACTAGACTAGACTACTAGACTAGACTATAGACTAGACTATAGACTAGACTATAGACTAGACTATAGACTAGACTATAGGACTAGGACTATAGAACTAGACTATAGACTAGACTATAGACTAGACTATAGACTAAACTATAGACTAGACTATAGACTAGGACTATAGACTAGACTATAGACTAGACTATAGACTAGACTATAGACTAGACTATAGACTAGACTATAGACTAGACTATAGACTAGACTATAGACTAGACTATAGACTAGACTATAGACTAGACTATAGACTAGGACTATAGACTAGACTATAGACTAGACTATAGGACTAGACTATAGACTAGACTATAGACTAGACTATAGACTAGACTATAGACTAGACTATAGACTAGACTATAGACTAGACTATAGACTAGATAGACTAGACTATAGACTAGACTATAGACTAGACTATAGACTAGACTATAGACTAGTATAGACTAGACTATAGACTAGACTATAGACTAGACTATAGACTAGACTATAGACTAGACTATAGACTAGCCTAGAAAAATTCTGTTAAATTATTGTTTTGATAAAATAATTTTAATTAAATTATTATGTATATTAAGCAATTTTTGCAGATAGTACAATAAAATACACTCTTTTAATGCTTCCTAATGGTTTTTTGAAAAATGTATTTAACTTAAATTTGACAGTAAAAATTATAAAATTGATTATATTTCCTTTATCCACTAGACCAGCATAAATGTCGATGAAACCCAAATGATGTTTGCCCATTGATGAAAATACAACATTTGGCCAATGGGAGGTATTACAAAGATATTGATAGTTTTTTTTAATAAATACGTTCATATTAAACAAAAGACCGCAACAAATGATGCACAAAACCGTTGACAACATAAAAAAAAGATTTTTTCCACACACATTTATTACCGATGAACGAAGATGATAATGACAATTCGGTGCAGTCATGTTTTTTCCTTCCTCCACGACTGGCGTTGTTGGCTGACTGTTTTTGAACTAAAATCGCTCATTCATTCTTGCACTCGGTCGTGTTCAATCAGGATTTATCAAAAAATGAAGGGCAGAGTTGAAAAATTATTGGCTTTCTATATGTAAGTATATTGGATAAGGTAAAAGCTCAGGTTCAGTTTTATTTTCAGGCACAAATATTGACTTTTTCTGAAACGATTTTTTAACTACACCAATAATTGTATTGCATTTTATATTTCCGAAAAATTTGCTTTATTTTTGGTGAATTATATATTTTTTTTATATTGTTACCATTATCTGTGTAAGTTTGTAAGTAAATATTGGGATTTGAGTTTAAACTGTTGTTCGCTTTACGTGTGTAAGTATTTTCAAAATAAAAATGTGAATTTTTGTATTCGTGTTTGTGTTGCATGAGTTAAACGATTTTCGATTTATGCCATTGAAAACATGCTTTTTATATGCATGCCACCGCATATTTCATGCGTAAACAATGGCCGGAAATAGCCAACCAGAAAAAGCAATATAACTACAAATATAAACACACACACACATACATACATATGTATGTAAGTATATAAGAATGTACACATACTAACTTCAATATTTTAACTATCCATTATTATGAGCTAAATCATCAGTATGGAAATTTTATCATTATCATTTCTACTCTCATGATACTTGTCTAAAACGTTTTTTTTTGTGGCTCTAATTTTTTGCAATTTCACTGGCTTTGACCAGCCTGTGTCCGTTTGAACAAATTGTATGCAAGCTCACTTACGCTCATTAAACATTTGCTTTTTAAAATGTTTAGCCCAAAATGGTTTAATTAGAAATTTAAATTGAATTTATTTCAACGGAAAAGGAATTGTTGAAAATTTAAAGATTTAATAAAAGTGATAACAATAGAAGTAAAAGAAAATTAATTCTAATAATTCATAGTAAAATGGTGCAAGTTATTTAAAAATGGTCTAAACAATTGTGCAGTCAATGGTCTAGTCAATAGCCCAGTTATAGTCTAGTGATAGTCTTGCGATAGTCTAGTCAATAGTCTAGGCTATATTGCAGTAAATAGTCTGGTCAATAGACTAGTAAATATCAATAGTCTAGTTATAGTCTAGTCAATAGTCTAGTCAATAGTCTAGTCAGTAGTCTAGTCAATAGTTAGCCAATAGTCGGTCAATAGTTAGTCAAAAGTTTGGTCAGTAATCTTGTCAATAGTCTAGTCAATAGTTTAGTCAATAATCGAATCAATAGTCTAGTCAATAAGTGTAGTCAATAGTCTAGAATATATTCTGGTCAATACTCTAGTCAATAATTAAGCTAATAGTGTAGTCAATAGTGTAGTCAATAGTCTAGTCAATAGTCTAGTTATAGTCTAGTCATAGTCTAGTATAGTCTAGTCATAGTCTAGTCATAGTTAGTCATAGTCTAGTCATAGTCTAGTCAATAGTCTAGTCATAGTCTAGTCATAGTCTAGTCATAGTCTAGTCATAGTCTAGTCATAGTCTAGTCATAGTCTAGTCATAGTCTAGTCATAGTCTAGTCATAGTCTAGTCATAGTCTAGTCATAGTCTAGTCATAGTCTAGTCATAGTCTAGTCATAGTCTAGTCATAGTCTAGTCTAGTCTAGTCTAGTCATAGTCTAGTCATAGTCTAGTCATAGTCTAGTCATAGTCTAGTCATAGTCTAGTCATAGTCTAGTCCTAGTCTAGTCTAGTCATAGTCTAGTCATAGTCTAGTCTAGTCTAGTCTAGTCTAGTCATAGTCTAGTCATAGTCTAGTCTAGTCATAGTCTAGTCATAGTCTGAGTCTAGTCATAGTCTAGTCTAGTCATAGTCTAGTCATAGTCTAGTCATAGTCTAGTCATAGTCTAGTCATAGTCATAGTCTAGTCATAGTCTAGTCATAGTCTAGTCATAGTCTAGTCATAGTCTAGTCATAGTCTAGTCATAGTCTAGTCATAGTCTAGTCATAGTCTAGTCATAGTCTAGTCATCGTCTAGTCATAGTCATAGTCTAGTCATAGTCTAGTCATAGTCTAGTCATAGTCTAGTCATAGTCTAGTCATAGTCTAGTCATAGTCTAGTCATAGTCTAGTCATAGTCTAGTCTAGTCTAGTCATAGTCTAGTCATAGTCTAGTCATAGTCTAGTTCATAGTCTAGTCATAGTCTAGTCATAGTCTAGTCATAGTCTAGTCATAGTCTAGTCATAGTCTAGTCATAGTCTAGTCATAGTCTAGTCATAGTCTAGTCATAGTCTAGTCATAGTCTAGTCATAGTCTAGTCATAGTCTAGTCATAGTCTAGTCATAGTCTAGTCTAGTCTAGTCTAGTCTAGTCTAGTCTAGTCTAGTCTAGTCTAGTCTATGGTCTAGTCATAGTCTAGTCATAGTCTAGTCATAGTCATAGTCATAGTCTAGTCATAGTCATATAGTCATCGTCCATAGTCAGTAGGTCTAGTCTAGTCTAGTCTAGTCTAGTCTGTCAGTCTAGTCTAGTCTAGTCTAGTCTAGTATAGTCTAGTCTAGTCATCGTCATAGTCATAGTCTAGTCATAGTCATAGTCTAGTCTAGTCATAGTCTAGTCCTAGTCTAGTCTAGTCTAGTCATAGTCCTAGTCATAGTAGTCATAGTCCTAGTCATAGTCTAGTCATAGTCTAGGTCATAGTCTAGTCATAGATCTAGTCATAGTCTAGTCATAGTCTAGTCATTAGCTAGTCATAGTCCTAGTCATAGTCTAGTCATAGTAGTCATATCTAGTATACCATAGTCATAGTAGTCATAGTCTAGTCATAGTCTAAGTCATAGTCTAGGCATAGTCTAGTCATAGTCAAGTCCTGTCTAGTCATAGTCTAGTCATAGTCTAGTCATAGTCTAGTCCATAGTCTAGTCATAGTCTAGTCATAGTCTAGTCATAGTCTAGTCATAGTCTAGGTCATAGTCTAGTCATAGTCTAGTCATAGTCCTAGTCATAGTCTAGTCATAGTCTAGTCATAGTCTAGTCATAGTCTAGTCATAGTCTAGTCATAGTCTAGTCATAGTCTAGTCATAGTCTAGTCATAGTCTAGTCATAGTCTAGTCATAGTCTAGTCATAGTCTAGTCATAGTCTAGTCATAGTCTAGTCTAGTCATAGTCTAGTCATAGTCTAGTCATAGTCTAGTCATAGTCTAGTCATAGTATAGTCATAGTCTAGTCATAGTCTAGTCATAGTCTAGTCTAGACTAGTCTAGTCTAGTCTAGTCTAGTCTAGTCATAGTCTAGTCATAGTCTAGTCATAGTCTAGTCATAGTCTAGTCTAGGCTAGTCTATTCTAGTGTAGTAGTATGTAGTCTAGTCAATAGTCGAATCCACTTCAAAGACAATAGTTTGGTCAATAGTGTCAATAGTTCATCGACTACTACATAGTCCAGCTATAGCCAAAACAGCAATAATTAATTATTACTTTAATTCATGACAATTTCACTTTTCATTAGTTTAACATGCATTTGTACACTTGTTTTCCTGCTGTCTAATTGCAGCAAACAAATAAAAGAATTTACGCAAAGAGAAGAACTATTCAGTTAACAAAAGTTAGACATACTTTCTTTCAATCTTTTTATTTCTGTTGTTCGTTATTCATGTTTAATTTAAGCGTGTGCTTAATTAACTTTACAATTATCTACTCGTACTTTTCAGCAAACTACTAGAGCATACTTGCAAAACTACTGCAGTATAAAGTCGTATTTGATAATAATAATAGTAATGCTTGTTAGTAAAATACTGCTTGTAACTTGCAGCAGTAAGCAGAAGGAGCAGCGGCAGGTAGCAAACGGTTAACTGCTGTGTAGTATGTCTATTTAAACTTTAAAATGGAAAAGTTTGTTTTTTGTTTGTCGTTTTTATTTTTATTATTTTGCAGTTTATATTCTTAGTGTAGATTGTTCAACTTATATTTGTAACTTATTGTTGAATATAATGTTAAGTATTAAATTTTTTTCGGTTAGCTTTAGTCGTGCTTTTACTTGCCTGATTCTGTCTCGACATTCTGCTGCACAAATTTGTTGTAACTTTGCTACTGCAAAACAGCAGTCCTACTTAAGGTATTAATGAATGTCGTCAGAATGTGCAATTTTTTCTGCAGTTTTCCTGTTTTCGCGAAGGTAAGTACTTGTACTTGTAAAGGATGGAAACGAGTTGTTCCTGGGGTGTGTGTGTGTTTCTGTTGTACAAAAAGTTTTATGTTCATATTTGTGTGTGAATTCATGTAGAAGACAACATTATCAAATTAATTACATAAATTAAATATTGTTTAAAAAACGGATTAAATTTCACTAATGATAGTTTACGAGTTTGTTAATTCATTTTAAATAGTGCTGATGTTGTCTTCTACTTCCTTCCGGCGCACCCTTGAGTGCGATTATGGGTTAATTATTTTTTATTTCATAAATCAACATTTTAAGAAATTTTTGACTTAAGTCTACATTTTTGCTTTTGTCTTCATACACACTACGTTAATTCGATAACAGTTCATTGAAATCTTTGATATTCGGTTTAATTTATATTTCAGTTTTCATTTCTATTGCAATCATTAAAAGGGTTAATAAAAAACGCAAGTAAACTTAGCAAAACCTAATGAATTTTAAGCCATTTATCGCATTTTTCCATTTCAGTTATATTTTTGTTATCAACATTGTCGTTGGAATTGTCATCATTAAAATACTCTTCTTGTATATTTATTTACATATCGTTACCTGAAACACAAACGGCCCTAACTAACTAAAAATTCAAAATCGATTTTTTTATTCTTTTATATTGCATCAAAACAAATGTCCACACTAAAAATAGATTTTATTGTCAAAAAACAAAAGGGCCTATCTACAAAAACATTTAATATTAAAGGTAAAAAGTCCAATTTATCCATTTTTATAATAGGTTTCACTATTAAACAATTTTATTTCCTACAAATAAATCGCGTTGATAGAAACAAACTTTTCAATTTAATAGTTTTTTGCTTCTCGTGTAAAATTTTAAAAATGTTAGATAGGGCCGTTTGCGTTTTAGGTGACGATATATATTTTGAAACAATTAAGCTAATCAGTCAGTAAGTGAGTTTGATATTATGTCAGGGACTTTGCCAGTTAGACGGCGAGTGATGCTAGTATGTACATATTTTATATAAGCAAATGCAAACTTAGTTAAATCATGTGTTGAAATGTAATAATGTAGTTCAAACTTTAGTAGTAAAATTACATAGACCAACAAAATTGTAACGTACAGACCAAATAACATTTGCAAAGAATTGTGTTAAGCTAAAGTTTTATGAAACTTTAGGTTGAAATATCTGGACGGAAGGAAAAAGAAGATTCAATGGTTCAGTTTTAGATCACTTCTAGTTCAGTTCTAGTTCAGTTTCTAGTTCAGTTCTAGTTCAGTTCTAGTTCAGTTCTAGTTCAGTTCTAGTTCAGTTCTATTCAGTTCTAGTTCAGTTCTAGTTTCAGTTCTAGTTCAGTTCTAGTTCAGTTCTAGTTCAGTTCTAGTTCAGTTCGTTCAGTTCTAGTTCAGTTCTAGTTCAGTTCTAGTTCAGTTCTAGTTCGTTCTAGTTCAGTTAGTTAGTTCTAGTTAGTTCTAGTTCTGTTCTAGTTCAGTTCTAATTCAGTTCTAGTTCAGTTTTAGTTCAGTTCTAGTTCAGTTCTAGTTCAGTTCTAGTTCAGTTCTAGTTCAGTTCTAGTTCAGTTCTAGTTCAGTTCTAGTTCAGTTCTAGTTCAGTTCTAGTTCAGTTCTAGTTCAGTTCTAGTTCAGTTCTAGTTCGTTCTAGTTCAGTTCTAGTTCAGTTCTAGTTCAGTTTTAGTTCAGTTCTAGTTCAGTTCTAGTTCAGTTCTAGTTCAGTTCTAGTTCAGTCTAGTTCAGTTCTAGTTCAGTTCTAGTTCAGTTCTAGTTCAGTTCTAGTTCAGTTCTAGTTCAGTTCTAGTTTAGTTCTAGTTTAGTTCTAGTTCTGTTCTAGTTCAGTTCTAATTCAGTTCTAGTTCAGTTCTAGTTCAGTTCTAGTTCAGTTCTAGTTCAGTTCTAGTTCAGTTCTAGTTCAGTTCTAGTTCAGTTCTAGTTCAGTTCTAGTTCAGTTCTAGTTCAGTTCTAGTTCAGTTCTAGTTCAGTTCTAGTTCAGTTCTAGTTCAGTTCTAGTTCAGTTCTAGTTCAGTTCTAGTTCAGTTCTAGTTCAGTTCTAGTTCAGTTCTAGTTCAGTTCTAGTTCAGTTCTAGTTTAGTTCTAGTTCTGTTCTAGTTCAGTTCTAATTCAGTTCTAGTTCAGTTCTAGTTCAGTTCTAGTTCAGTTCTAGTTCAGTTCTAGTTCAGTTCTAGTTCAGTTCTAGTTCAGTTCTAGTTCAGTTCTAGTTCAGTTCTAGTTCAGTTCTAGTTCAGTTCTCTTTCAGTTCTAGTTCAGTTCTAGTTCAGTTCTAGTTCAGTTCTAGTTCAGTTCTAGTTCAGTTCTAGTTCAGTTCTAGTTCAGTTCTAGTTCAGTTCTAGTTCAGTTCTAGTTCAGTTTCTAGTTCGTTTCTAGTTCAGTTCTAGTTCAGTTCTCGTTCAAGTTTCTAGTTCAGTTTCTAGTTCAGTTCTTAGTTCAGTTCTAGTTCAGTTCTAGTTCAGTTCTAGTCAGTTTCTAGGTTCAGTTCTAGTTCAGTTCTAGTTCAGTTCTCGTTTCAGTTCTAGTTCAGTTCTAGTTCAGTTCTAGTTTCAGTCTAGTTCAGTTCTAAGTAGTTCTCGTTCAGTTTCTAGTTTCAGTTTCTAGTTTCAGATTCTAGTTCAGTTCTAGTTCAGTTCTAGTTCAGTTCCTAGTTCAGTTCTAGTTGTATTCTAGTTCAGTTCTAGTTCAGTTCTAGTTCAGTTCTAGTTCAGTTCTAGTTCAGTTCTAGTTCAGTTTCTAGTTCAGTTCTAGTTCAGTTCTAGTTCAGTTCTAGTTCAGTTCTAGTTCAGTTCTAGTTCAGTTCTAGTTCAGTTCTAGTTCAGTTCTAGTTCAGTTCTAGTTCAGTTCTAGTTCAGTTCTAGTTCAGTTCTAGTTCAGTTCTAGTTCAGTTCTAGTTCAGTTCTAGTTCAGTTCTAGTTCAGTTCTAGTTAGTTCAGTTCTAGTTCAGTTCTAGTTCAGTTCTAGTTCAGTTCTAGTTCAGTTCTAGTTCAGTTCTAGTTCAGTTCTAGTTCAGTCTAGTTCAGTTCTAGTTCAGTTCTAGTTCAGTATAGTCAGTTCTAGTTCAGTTCTAGTTCAGTTCTAGTCAGTTCAGTTCAGTTCTAGTTCAGTTCTAGTTCAGTCAGTTCAGTTCAGTTCTAGTTCAGTTCTAGTTCAGTTCTAGTTCAGAGTTCTAGTTCAGTTCTAGTTCAGTTCTAGTTCAGTTCTAGTTCAGTTCTAGTTCAGTTCTAGTTCAGTTCTAGTTCAGTTCTAGTTCAGTTCTAGTTCAGTTCTAGTTCAGTTCTAGTTCAGTTCTAGTTCAGTTCTAGTTCAGTTCTAGTTCAGTTTTTCAGTTCTAGTTCAGTTCTAGTTCAGTTCTAGTTCAGTTCTAGTTCAGTTCCAGTTCAGTTTCTAGTTCAGTTCTAGTTCAGTTCTAGTTCGTTCTAGTTCAGTTCTAGTTCAGTTTCTAGTTCAGTTCTAGTTCAGTTCTAGTTCAGTTCTAGTTCAGTCTAGTTCAGTTCTAGTTCAGTTCTAGTTCAGTTCTAGTTCAGTTCTAGTTCAGTTCTAGTTCAGTTCTAGTTCAGTTCTAGTTCAGTTATAGTTCAGTTCTAGTTCAGTTCTAGTTCAGTTCTAACTAAAGACTACCCTAATATTTAAAAAAATTTAAAATTATGTTTAATTAAAAAATTTTATTTATAAATACATATTATTGTATTCTGTAATGGGAACAGTATTTCATTATTAAAACCACTATTCAACTAGTTTGTATTCAATGATATCGTAAGTGACATTATTAATTTGGCATTTAATTGTTTATACTTGTTATTATAGTTGACAAAAAGTATAAACTAAAATAAAATAAAATAAAATAAAATAAAAATAAATAAAATAAAATAAAATCATACAATATATAAAAAAATAAGGGAAAATGTTCTTTTTGTGAATTTAGTTCCACACCACTTATTAAGTTTCCAAAAACCAAATTGCGTGGTAGATTACATCACACCCCTTCCTCCTATTAGGGAATGGTCGTATCATTATGTAGCCATAATTGCCACTTATGTATTTAGCACTATTATAAAATTAGATATTAGTCCGTTAAACAGTAATTTTGTTTAGACATAATTTTAAATTGTTCACTTATATGCAAACATGCAAGTACTTCGTCAGTTATTTAAAATATTTTTTTTCGAAAGTGTTCTTTTTTGGGTATGGTTTTTGGTCTGCATGTACGCATTCCAGTGATATGAAATATTTTTCAAAAATGTTATTCCAAGGACTAAATAATTTCCTAATATTTTATCTCTCATGTGTCATGACAATGTTTTGCTTTAATTTTAATTTTATATGCTTCAGTTCGTACAATGACAACATGATTGATGGTCAAAATTAGTAGAGAAGAAAGCTGAAAATTAAGTGCCTAAAATTGAAAAATTAATTTTTATTTTAAATATTTTACAAAGATTACACTATGGCATATATAATTATTATGCAAAAATTTGATTGCTGTTTCAATTAAAATACAAATAAAAAACATTTTCATTGTATTTATGAAGACTTAATAACAATAAAAGATTCAATAAATACTTGACAATAGTTTATTGACGCAATCAAACTTTGAAATTAATTTAAATACATAAGTATGTTCACCTACTATATAAAACAAAATTACATTTATAACAAATATCCATAATAAGTTGAAAATATATATTTCCTTTAATCATGATCTAAAATTTTTCCTATATTTATATTGAATCGTATAAGTATTTATGTATCTGGTACTAGTTGTAAATTGTTGTAATTGTTCTTCATGACATGAGAGTGATGTGCACTTTAAACAATGTACTTGAGGAAAAAAACTTGGAAGAAGATGATACATTTTATGGACACTATTGAAAATCAGAAAAAAATAAAAAAAACTACACATTGTCATCTTTTAGTTTAACAACAAAAATTGAAAAAGTAAAGCAAAAGTTCAGTCCTACAAGTATCCTGTGTAAATGTAAAGGATATTTTATATTGTAAAATTAAATTTATTTCAAAAGTGCAATTGAATTGAAATGTTTAAACGGTATTTTGAGAATATCCATATGGAAGAGAAGGATGTCTCTTAACAATTGAAAACGGAAATTGCAGGTTTATAACGACTTCAAAATACTCTTCAGTTCTAGTTCAGTTCTAGTTCTAGTTCAGTTCTAGTTCAGTTCTAGTTCTAGTTCAGTTCTAGTTCAGTTCTAGTTCAGTTCTAGTTCAGTTCTAGTTCAGTTCTAGTTCAGTTCTAGTTCAGTTCTAGTTCAGTTCTAGTTCAGTTCTAGTTCAGTTCTAGTTCAGTTCTAGTTCAGTTCTAGTTCAGTTCTAGTTCAGTTCTAGTTCAGTTCTAGTTCAGTTCTAGTTCAGTTCTAGTACAGTTCTAGTTCAGTTCTAGTTCAGTTCTAGTTCAGTTCTAGTTCAGTTTAGTTAGTTCAGTTCTAGTTCAGTTCTAGTTCAGTTCTAGTTCAGTTCTAGTTCAGTTCTAGTTCAGTTCTAGTTCAGTTCTAGTTCAGTTCTAGTTCAGTTCTAGTTCAGTTCTAGTTCAGTTCTAGTTCAGTTCTAGTTCAGTTCTAGTTCAGTCTAGTTCAGTTCCAGTTCAGTTCTAGTTCAGTTCTAGTTCAGTTCTAGTTCAGTTCTAGTTCAGTTCTAGTTAGTTCTAGTTCAGTTCTAGTTCAGTCTAGTTCAGTTCTAGTTCAGTTCTAGTTCAGTTCTAGTTCAGTTCTAGTTCAGTTCTAGTTCAGTTCTAGTTCAGTTCTAGTTCAGTTCTAGTTCAGTTCTAGTTCAGTTCTAGTTCAGTTCTAGTTCAGTTCTAGTTCAGTTCTAGTTCAGTTCTAGTTCAGTTCTAGTTCAGTTCTAGTTCTAGTTCAGTTCTAGTTCAGTTCTAGTTCAGTTCTAGTTCTAGTTCAAGTTAGTTCAGTTCTAGTTCAGTTCTAGTTCAGTTCTAGTTCAGTTCTAGTTCAGTTCTAGTTCAGTTCTAGTTCAGTTCTAGTTCAGTTCTAGTTCAGTTCTAGTTCAGTTCTAGTTCAGTTCTAGTTCAGTTCTAGTTCAGTTCTAGTTCAGTTCTAGTTCTAGTTCAGTTCTAGTTCAGTTCTAGTTCAGTTCTAGTTCAGTTCTAGTTCAGTTCTAGTTCAGTTCTAGTTCAGTTCTAGTTCAGTTCTAGTTCAGTTCTAGTTCAGTTCTAGTTCAGTTCTAGTTCAGTTCTAGTTCAGTTCTAGTTCAGTTCTAGTTCAGTTCTAGTTCAGTTCTAGTTCAGTTCTAGTTCAGTTCTAGTTCAGTTCTAGTTCAGTTCTAGTTCAGTTCTAGTTCAGTTCTAGTTCAGTTCTAGGTCAGTTCTAGTTCAATTCTAGTTCAGTTCTAGTTCAGTTCTAGTTCAGTTCTAGTTACTTCTAGTTCACTGCTAGTTCACTTCTAGTTCAGTTCTAGTTCAGTTCTAGTTCAGTTCTAGTTCAGTTCTAGTTCAGTTCTAGTTCGTTCTAGTTCAGTAGTTCAGTTCTAGTTCAGTTCTAGTTCAGTTCTAGGTCAGTTCTAGTTCAGTTCTAGTTCAGTTCTAGTTCAGTTCTAGTTCACTTCTAGTTCACTGCTAGTTCACTTCTAGTTCACTTCTAGTTCAGTTCTAGTTCAGTTCTAGTTCAGTTCTAGTTCAGTTCTAGTTCAGTTCTAGTTCAGTTCTAGTTCAGTTCTAGTTCAGTTCTAGTTCAGTTCTAGTTCAGTTCTAGTTCAGTTCTAGTTCAGTTCTAGTTCAGTTCTAGTTCAGTTCTAGTTCAGTTCTAGTTCAGTTCTAGTTCAGTTCTAGTTCAGTTCTAGTTCAGTTCTAGTTCAGTTCTAGTCCAGTTCTAGTTCAGTTCTAGTTCAGTTCTAGTTCAGTTCTAGTTCAGTTCTAGTTCAGTTCTAGTTCAGTTCTAGTTCAGTTCTAGTTCAGTTCTAGTTCAGTTCTAGTTCAGTTCTAGTTCAGTTCTAGTTCAGTTCTAGTTCAGTTTAGTTCAGTTCTAGTTCAGTTCTAGTTCAGTTCTAGTTCAGTTCTAGTTCAGTTCTAGTTCAGTTCTAGTTCAGTTCTAGTTCAGTTCTAGTTCAGTTCTAGTTCAGTTCTAGTTCAGTTCTAGTTCAGTTCTAGTTCAGTTCAGTTCAGTTCTAGTTCAGTTCTAGTTCAGTTCTAGTTCAGTTCTAGTTCAGTTCTAGTTCAGTTCTAGTTCAGTTCTAGTTCAGTTCTAGTCATCAGTAATTTTTATTCATTCCGATCTCTGTTACCAGCATGACCACCTTGACTCAATACCTTTCTCATAATGTAGTTGAAATAAAAAATAGTAAGAATCTTTGTTAGTTGACTGGTTAAAGAAACTACATATTTGTGGATAATAGAATGTAGATGGGTGTTTGAGTATGTGTCTATAATAAAACATGAAAAATTGATAAGAAAGTAAAACAGTATATACAGGGTACATCATTAGGGAATGTTTTATGAAATTGTATATGTGTATTAGTATAGAATGATTGCAAATTACCTATTGTATAGCAAAATTTATAAAAAACTATGTTAAGTTTCTGAAGTTGAGTTTTGTTTAAACATATTTTTGATTTCTTCCTTGTAACTTAGCATTTATTTTATAACACTATTGCAGAAGTTCCTTATTATTGGCCATTTTTTCTCCACAGTATTTTGGAAATACTATAAACCACTTACAAACTCCATGACAATTGTCTACGTATACACCCATATCTACAAACTTACGCACATGTATTTGTTTAAGTAGACTGCAGCAAAATTTTGTTTATAGATTTTTTATTGGAATTGATACAGATACTGACGATCGCTTTCTTATTCGGAATGCTCTAGTTTTCTTAAAAAGAACTTTTAGGTTTTTTTAAATTAAAATTAATTACTCTCCGCTTATTTAGTTTTTGTTAATATTAGACTTCAAAATTTTTACTCAACAAAGTCAATTTTTTGTGGGAAACAAAAGTCATCATATGTTTTGCCTCAGTCTAATTTTTACCCCTTATGTACATACATATGTATGTAAGTACATGTGTGTTCAACACAATTTCTTTTCAAGAAAGGTACTTTACGTTCATGTGACATTAAACGTGTACAAATTGTTTGCAATGAAATAAGCTTTCATTTCTTCCTTTTCGACATTTCCTTTTTTTTGGTCACAGAGATAAACACATACATACATAGATCTCCTTAACAATTTATTAAAGTGTACAATGAGTTCTACAAGTCCTTAGAGGAAATAAAAACACCAACAGAAAAAGCAGCAAAGAAATACATGGAAACGAAACGTATTCGATTATGAACGAATGTAAGAGTGTGGTAATATGTGCAAGTGCAATATACATACATGCACACACATAATCATAAATGCATGTACCATCAAAAGTGGATTTGTAGCTGCTTTTGAAAAAATATAAGTAGCGGAAAAGTTGAAGCATTTCTACAAATATATTTTAAAAGAATTTTATTGTATTCGAAAATAAAAATACGTATAAAATAATAACAAAAAACAAATGCCATAGAAGACACTTTCCTAGAGTGTGTTATTTTTTTCGAAGAAAAACTCTTCTTTGATAAATATTAAAAAAAAATTAAAATTATGTTTCCCTTTTTTCTTAAAAGAAAAGAAATATTTTTGTTTATTTTTTTTTTATAAATTATAATTTTCTACTTTGTAAATTATGAAGCAAAAAGGCAACATCTAACTTTTTAATCATATAACGCAGTTGGGCGGTTAATCATTTTAATTTCTATTCTGTATTTTTTAACCTTTTTTTGTTTGCGAACGAACCAGTTTATTTGATTGTAATAAAATAAAGTTTTGGTTCCTTAGTTTGTTTTTTTCCTTGCGTTTCACTCTTTCATATTATTTCATTTTGTGTTGTATCATGCAATTCATTAATTAATTACTTATTTATTGCATAAACAATATACTTCACTTACAGTTTTTATGAGTTAGTTGGAAAAAATAAAATTGCTTCGTCTTTTTTTCTTGTTTTTAAACTTTCTTGTTAGTTAATTAAAAGCATATGCTGCTTAATATAAGCTCAAAGAAAAGCTTTTAGTAAAAACCCAAATTTAAAATTTGTAAGGAAATAAAAGGCTAGAACTGAACTAAAACTGAACTAAAACTGAAAGAATTGAACTAGAACTGAACTAGAACTGAACTAGAACTGAACTAGAAGAAACTAGAACTGAACTAGAACTGACTAGAACTGAACTAGAACTGAACTAGAACTGAACTAGAACTGAACTAGAACTGAACTAGAACTGAACTAAACTGAACTAGAACTGAACTAGAACTGAACTAGAACTGAACTAGAACTGAACTAGAACTGAACTAGACAACTGAACTAGAACTGAACTAGAACTGAACTAGAACTGAACTAGAACTGAACTAGAACTGAACTAGAACTGAACTAGAACTGAACTAGAACTGAACTACTGACTAGAACTGAACTAGAACCTGAAACTAGAACTGAACAGAACTGAACTAGAACTAGAAAACTAGAACTGAACTAGAACTGAACTAGAATGAACTAGAACTGAACTAGAACTGAACTAGAACTGAACTAGAACTGAACTAGACGAACTAGAACTGAACTAGAACCTGAACTAGAACTGAACTAGAACTGAACTAGAACTGAACTAGAACTGAACTAGAACTGAACTAGAACTGAACTAGAACTGAACTAGAACTGAACTAGAACGAACTAGAACTGAACTAGAACTGAACTAGAACTTGAACTAGAACTGAACTAGAACTGAACTAGAACTGAACTAGAACTGAACTAGAACTGAACTAGAACTGAACTAGACTGAACTAGAACTGAACTAGAACTGAACTAGAACTGAACTAGAACTGAACTAGAACTGAACTCGAACTGAACTAGAACTGAACTAGAACTGAACTAGAACTGAACTAGAACTGAACTGAACTGAACTAGAACTGAACTAGAACTGAACTAGAACTGAACTAGAACTGAACTAGAACTGAACTAGAACTGAACTGAACTGAACTAGAACTGAACTAGAACTGAACTAGAACTGAACTAGAACTGAACTAGAACTGAACTAGAACTGAACTAGAACTGAACTAGACTGAACTAGAACTGAACTAGAACTGAACTAGAACTGAACTAGAACTGAACTAGAACTGAACTAGAACTGAACTAGAACTGAACTAGAACTGAACTAGAACTGAACTAGAACTGAACTAGAACTGAACTAGAACTGAACTAGAACTGAACTAGAACTGAACTAGAACTGAACTAGAACTGAACTAGAACTGAACTAGACTGAACTAGAACTGAACTAGAACTGAACTAGAACTGAACTAGAACTGAACTAGAACTGAACTAGAACTGAAACTAGAACTGAACTAGAACGAACTAGAACTGAAACTAGAACTGAACTAGAACTGAACTAGAACTGAACTAGAACTGACTAGAACTGAACTAGAACTGAACTAGAACTGAACTAGAACTGAACTAGAACTGAACTAGAACTGACTGAACTAGAACTGAACTAGAACTAAAATAGAACTGAATATCCTATTTCTCGAGTGTATAAGATTTTATAGTTTAGCATTTTTTTCTTGTGCATAAAACTTCAAATAAAACTAATTTTTCTTTGTTAAAATTTTATGTGTGGAGCAGAATATAAAAAAACTCATAACACTATAACAAAGAAATTAATATGTAAAACTGTATAAAACTTGCGTAAAGTTTAATAAATGTCCAGTGTGCGGATACGGATGTTTTATGTATGCTAAACAGCATTATACTCATAGTTATATATTTTTTTCTTTTGCTTTATACCCGTTTCATTTATATTCCTTTATGTTTTTATAAGATTGTAGTCCTAGTGAAATATACATACTTACATATGTATGTATAGTGTTGAACTTCCTTTTCAGCAGAAGCTTGTACAAGGATTTGTTTTATATACAAGTACATTTAATATGTTTTATTTTTACTGTATACCAGTTTTCTTACGCTTTTTTGTTCTCCATGATAAGTTTCTTGGTTTATGTTGTCCAGCTTAGAAACTAGTGGTCTTGTAGATTTTCTTGTTGAGTTTGTTACAGACATCAGAGAACTTTATTTGAAACGTATGTATTTACCACTTTTAAAGTCTTGTTTTGATTTGTGTATTTTATTTTTATTTCTAAGACAAATTCATTCACACATTTATTCACAAACCATGAAACTGTATAGTTCGTTTAATTCGTAAATTTTTTTCGTCGAAAAATAAGACTCTAGAAATTCTCCAATGCCTAACAATTCTGTTCATTTAATTTTTTTAAGTATTAATAAAGTAAGTGAAACGTACGCAAGAAAGTAATATGTATAAATGTTTAAAAGTACCCATACAATCTAAGCTGAAGTTAAGAAACAAACAGTGGTCTAAGAAAAAGACCAAATGCGAAAAGGGAAAAATCTCCTAAGTAATTAAAAATAATGTTTGTTTTATGAAAGAAAACGATTTTCTTGGTAAAACGTTTGCTCTTTTATATTTTCTCTCATTCTTAGCAAAACAATCATAAAAAAGGATAAACAAATTGTAAAGGGGAGAGTTCTTTTTATTGCCATGTTAATTTGTTCTAACATTTTATCCCTTTATGGATATTCAGTTTTTCGGGAAATTCGTTGAACATATTATCATTAATAAGAAGAATACCAGGAAGTTTCATTAAACTAGGAAAAAATTATGAGACTGTAAGCATTTAAGTAATATTAAAACTAAAACTGAAATAGAACAGAACTAGATCTGAATAGAACTAAACTAGAACTGAAATAGAACGGAACTAGAACGGACTAGAACTAGAACAGAACTAGAACAGAACTAGAAACAGAACTAGAACAGAACTAGAACAGAACTAGAACAGAACTAGAACAGAACTAGAACAGAACTAGAACAGAACTAGAACAGAACTAGAACAGAACTAGAACAGAACTAGAACAGAACTGGAACAGAACTAGAACAGAACTAGAACAGAACTAGAACAGAACTAGAACAGAACTAGAACGAACTAGAACAGAACTAGAACAAACTAGAACAGAACTAGAACAGAACTAGAACAAAACTAGAAAAACTGAACTAGAACTGAACTAGAACTGAACTAGAACTGAACTAGAACTGAACTAGAACTGAACTAGAACTGAACTAGAACTGAACTAGAACTGAACTAGAACTGAACTAGAACTGAACTAGAACTGAACTAGAACTGAACTAGAACTGAACTAGAACTGAACGAACTGAACTAGAACTGAACTAGAACTGACTAGAACTGAACTAGAACTGAACTAGAACTGAACTAGAACTGAACTAGAACTGAACTAGAACTGAACTAGAACTGAACTAGAACTGAACTAGAACTGAACTAGAACTGAACTAGAAATGAACTAGAACTGAACTAGAACTGAACTAGAACTGAACTAGAACTGAACTAGAACTGACTAGAACTGAACTAGAACTGAACTAGAACTGAACTAGAACTGAACTAGAACTGAACTAGAACTGAAACTAGAACTGAACTAGAACTGAACTAGAACTGAACTAGAACTGAACTAGAACTGAACTAGAACTGAACTAGAACTGAACTAGAACTGAACTAGAACTGAACTAGAACTGAACTAGAACTGAACTAGAACTGAACTAGAACATGAACTAGAACTGAACTAGAACTGAACTAGAACTGAACTAGAACTGAACTAGAACTGAACTAGAACTGAACTAGAACTGAACTAGAACTGAACTAGAACTGAACTAGAACTGAACTAGAACTGAACTAGAACTGAACTAGAACTGAAACTAGAACTGAACTAGAACTGAACTAGAACTGAACTAGAACTGAACTAGAACTGAACTAGAACTGAACTAGAACTGACACTAGAACTAAGAACTGAACTAGAACTGAACTAGAACTGAACTAGAACTGAACTAGAACTGAACTAGAACTGAACTAGAACTGAACTAGAACTGAACTAGAACTGAACTAGAACTGAACTAGAACTGAACTAGAACTGAACTAGAACTGAACTAGAACTGAACTAGAACTGAACTAGAACTGAACTAGAACTAACTAGAACTGAACTAGAACTGAACTAGAACTGAACTAGAACTGAACTAGAACTGAACTAGAACTGAACTAGAACTGAACTAGAACTGAACTAGAACTGAACTAGAACTGAACTAGAACTGAACTAGAACTGAACTAGAACTGAACTAGAACTGAACTAGAACTGAACTAGAACTGAACTAGAACTGAACTGAACTAGAACTGAACTAGAACTGAACTAGAACTGAACTAGAACTGAACTAGAACTGAACTAGAACTGAACTAGAACTGAACTAGAACTGAACTAGAACTGAATTAGAACTGAACTGAACTAGAACTGAACTAAAAGTGAACTAGAATAATATAGAAAATAAGCTGGATCTGAGTTATAGATATAAAATATTGAGTTTGTTACTACTGTGTCTAAATTGAATCATTTAAACCTCAAAATTTAAATGAAATCAAAAGTTTATCTTCAAGGTTATAAAAATGTTCTAAATATTTAATAAAATTAAATTAAATATGTATAAAAATAGTGTTTTTAAAAATGTTGTACTGTGTGTTATCACTAGCCAAAAATATCCAACATTTAACCCACATTGATGCACAAAATGTTCGCTTAAATCATACCTGTTATATACTACTTAGCACAAAATGCGTTCTATTTTAGATTTTACTAATTTAACTAATTTCAATAAAGGAATAGTATTCATATAAAATTAAAAAAATTTAGCAGTAAATAAACCAAAAAGAAAACCTGTTCCATAAGTAATTTGCATACTAGTGCAAAAACCTCCATTCGACCGGACTATTTGACACATTTTTGAAAGAAAAAACTTTTTTGTTTCAGGAAATAGATTTTGAAAATAATTTAAAATAATAATTGTTATAAAATAATTAGCATAATTGTGTGAATTTTTGACAAAATTTAGAATAAATAAATCTTTAAAATTTTGATAATAAACAAACGGAAATGATCATTTTGCAAAATTTTATTGTAGCCAGTTTTTAGAAGCTTATCTTATAATGATATAATTAGCACAAGGTAAAACTGAAACCAGTTGGGAAAGATTTTTCTGCGGTTGGAATGGTTAAGGAAATTTGAAATTTATTCTAAATGCATTAGTTAGTTGTTAAAATGTATACATACACGTGCATCTATTAAAATTATATTTTAAATATTTTGTGACCGCAGTTGTTATTTTCCATTCATTTTATTCGTCTCAAATATTCAGGTTTTTATTTAATACTGCAGCAGATTTTTAACAAAATTTATCACTATCATTCGTATAATATACAACACTTTTGTATATATTAGGCATCAATTATTTGCAGTGTAGAAAGAAATAAACATTTTATGTTAATGAAAGAACTACACTGAAAATAATCCATTCGTAATATATAAGAAAAATGTCGTATATTGTACGAACGGAAAAGTAAGTACGGATATGTTATTTGACTGATATTAGCTATGTTTTTACATATGAATTTATGGATTATACTAGTCGATATATGTTGACATGCTAATCAATAGATTAGTTCATAGACAGACGTGTTCATTGACTATATAATGGATTAGAGTAAAGTCAAGTCAATAGATTAGACTTTATAGGCTTGTAAATGGATTAGTCTAAGGACTACTCAACGGACTAGTTTATGGACTGTTCTATAAACTTCCTATTAGAGGACTAGTACATAAAGGGATTGTCCAAAGAATGGATTAGTCCATTAACTAATTAATATACATTTCAATAGACTGGTAAATGGACTAGTGAAGTGACTAGTTAGTCAAAATACTGGTTAATGGACTAGTGAAGTGACTAGTTAGTCAATGGATTATTCAATAGTCTAGTCAATAGCCTGTTACATACTGCCCTGGGTACGAGTATCTCTGATTTTAATATTCTCATAACTCTACTTTAGATAAGCTGGTGTAGGGTAACTAGTTAATAGAGAAATCCATAGACTGGTCCACATACTAAATTATAGACCAATCAAAAGACTAGTTAATAGACATGTCAAAAGTGAAGTCAATAGACTTGTCTGTCTCTACTTTAGATAAGCTGGTGTAGGGTGTAGGACCGGGTTTGACAAACAATAAAGTAGTCAATGAACTAGTCGAGGGACTGTCCAAAGACTGGTCAGTTACTAGTTAATAGACAAATCCATAGACTGGTCCACATACTATGTTATAGACCAATCAAAAGACTAGTTAATGAACTAGTCAATAGACATGTCAAAAGTGAAGTCAATAGACTCGTCTGTCTCTACTTTAGATAAGCTGGTGTAGGGTAACTAGTTAATAGACAAATCCATAGACTTGTCCACATACTACATTATAGACCAATCAAAAGACTAGTTAATGAACTAGTCAATAGACATGTCAAAAGTGAAGTCAATAGACTCGTCTGTCTCTACTTTAGATAAGCTGGTGTAGGGTGTACGACCGGGTTTGACAGACATTAAAGTAGTCAATGAACTAGTCTAGAGACTATCCAAAGACTGGTCAGTAACTAAATAATAGACAAATCCATAGACTGGTCCACATACTATATTATAGACCAATAAAAAGACTAGTTAATGAACTAGTCAATAGACATGACAAAAGAGAAATCAAAAGACTCGTCTGTATCTACTTTAGATAAGCTGGTGTAGGTTGTATGACCGGGTTTGACAGACAAAAATGTAGTCACTAAACGAGTGTCCAAAGACTGGTCAGTAACTAGTTAATAGACAAATCCATAGACTGGTCTACATACTATATTATGGACCAATCAAAAGACCGCTTAATGAACTAGTCAATAGACTCGTCTGTCTCTACTTTAGATAAGCTGGTGTCGGGTGTATGACCGGGTTTGACAGACAATAAAGTTGTCACTAAACGAGTCGAGAGACTGGCCAGTAACTAGTTAATAGACAAATCCATAGATTGGTCCACATACTGTATTATGGAACAATCAAAAGACTGCTTAATGAACTAGTCAATAGACATGGCAAAAGAGAAGTCTATAGACTCGCCTGTCTCCACTTTAGATAAGCTGGTGTAGGGTGTATGACCGGGTTTGATAGATTACATTTTAAGTTTAAGTTTATCTATTTACCCAAATGTTTTACCTATTGTTTGTTTAAAAGTTTCATTGGTAAAATCCAACACACTAAACTTATTAAAATTTAGTTTAATCGATTAAGTTGTATTTAGAAAAAACAACATTTTTAATTTATTTTAAATAGCAAATAATCTGAAATATCTAAAATAAATCAATATCATAGATTTAAACAATTATGTTGTTAACTTCAACATGCGGTTGTGTTTAACAAGAAAGTCGATAAAAATCAACACGTTTTAAAAACAATTAAAATTAAACTTAAATATAAACAAATAAATTGATGAACTTGAATTTGACGAAAAACCCAAAACTAGAAAATAATAGATAAATTGTATAGATGCCCCTAAAAACTAACTAATTAACCTATTAAATGAGAATCTCTAAAAAAAACTTCCGTGTGGTTAATGAAAGGAGTATAAATTAAAAACAACAGAAACAAAATAAAAACACATTTCAAAATTTGTTAATTTTTTTCCACATTATTTATTAAAAAATATTTCATTAACTTAAAAATTATAAAATCAAGTCTTGTCATGTTGTATTGATCTTATATGCTAAATACACTCATCATTATAATAAAGATCATCATAATAATGATGATGATCATCAAAGTCAAATAAACATACGTACATCTTAAACATACTTCTTTACTATTAAGTATATAACTAGTTCTTGTTATTTGCTTAATTCTTTACCACACCCCATGCAAATATCTTGAAATTCCTCTACAGAATCACAAAATATTTCAAACTTATATCATAATTATGGGCTTGTTATTGCTGTTGTTCAAGAAAACTATTAAAATCTACCTAAATCTAAAAAGCGGGCAAATATTGATTATTGACACTCGGTATTTCATTGGAGATTTCATTTTCGCTCATTGCATTCTCATAACTGTAACCAGGTTTGGCTGTTGTGTATTTATAACCATTTGGCTTATAGGTGGTTACACGAGAGGTGGTGTATTCATAACCGCTGTCATCGGAAATAACTTTTGAGTTGTCGTAGTTGTAACCTCCAATGTGTTTGTCATAGTCATAGCCTTCCTTTCCAGAGTTATTATTGCTTACTTTGGAAGTAGTGTAGTCATAACCTTCATTGCCAGACTTTTCGGTGCTTACTTTGGAAGTAGTGTAGTCATAACCTGTATTACTTGTTTTAGAGGTAGAAACTTTGGTGCTGGATGCGGTGTATTCGTAACCTTCCTTTCCTGAGTTGTCATTGTTTACTTTAGAAGTAGTGTAGTCATAACCTCCGTTTTCCGACTTGTCAATGCTTACTTTGGTAGTAGTGTAATCATAACCTTCATTACCTGACTTTTCAGTGGTTACCTTAGAAGTGGTGTAATCATAACCATTCTTTTCGGTGGTTACCTTGGAAGCAGTCTCATCATTACCAGAATTTTCCGTGCTAGCCTTTGCGGTAGTAGAGTCAACTCCACTCTTTTCGGTAGTTATCCAGATTTGATTACTAGCACTATCAGAACCTCCACTACTACTGCTTTCGGTGGTGCTTGAAGAACCTGAGTTGTTATCAGTTTCAGTTTTGTCAATAAATTCAGAAGAATCAAAAGAATTGGAAGATTCTGTAGTAGTTGTTGTGGTGGTTGTTGTTGTCGAGTCTACACTGCTGATCGAAGAAGTCGATGACTCTGGTTCAAATTCATCATCAGGGGTGGTAGCAGTTGTAGAAGTGTAAGGCCTTCTGGTTGGGGTGACTTGAGAACTAGGGAAGAATTTATTAAAGCCGATATTGAGACCACTAGCACTACTTCTAAGGCCAGTTTGCAAAAGGCTGGATAAGAGATTTATTTTTGTACTTATAATGCTGGAAAAGTCTATACCAGTGGAGATGGAAGATGACGACGATGATGAGGAGGACGACGAGGTTGAAGAGGAGGAACTAGCAGTACGAGCTGGACCTGAAATTAGGAAGAAAGTGTGGAAAAAATAATACAAAAACGTTACTAAACGTTGCCTGAAGACTGTCTTCCTTAGGAAGACTTTTCTATATGAAAACAGTCTTCCTTAGGAAGACTTTTTCTATATGAAAACAGTCTTCCTTAGGAAGACTTTTTCTATATGAAAACAGTCTTCCTTAGGAAGACTTTTTCTATATGAAAACAGTCTTCCTTAGGAAGACTTTTTCTTTATGAAAACAGTCTTCCTTAGGAAGACTTTTTCTATATGAAAACAGTCTTCCTTAGGAAGACTTTTTCTATATGAAAACAGTCTTCCTTAGGAAGACTTTTTCTATATGAAAACAGTCTTCCTTAGGAAGACTTTTTCTATATGAAAACAGTCTTCCTTAGGAAGACTTTTTCTATATGAAAACAGTCTTCCTTAGGAAGACTTTTTCTATATGAAAACAGTCTTCCTTAGGAAGACTTTTTCTATATGAAAACAGTCTTCCTTAGGAAGACTTTTTCTATATGAAAACAGTCTTCCTTAGGAACCCTTTTTCTATATGAAAACAGTCTTCCTTAGGAAGACTTTTTCTATATGAAAACAGTCTTCCTTAGGAAGACTTTTTCTATATGAAAACAGTCTTCCTTAGGAAGACTTTTTCTATATGAAAACAGTCTTCCTTAGGAAGACTTTTTCTATATAAAAACAGTCTTCCTTAGCAAGACTTTTTCTATATGAAAACAGTCTTCCTTAAGAAGACTTTTTCTATATTAAAACAGTCTTTCTTAGGAAGTCTTTTTCTATATTAAAACAGTCTTTCTTAGGAAGTCTTTTTCTGTCTGAAAACAGACTTCCCCAAGAAGACTTTTTCTGTATGAAAACAATTTATTCCTTTAAAATTTAACACTTTTGATAATTAATGTCTTGAATATTTTTGAAGTCCATTTATTCCAATTAGCTCCATACGCATGTAAAAATTTCACTTTAAGTTTTTTGTTCAATATATGAATTTGTTAATTGTTTTCTTATTTTTTTCTTCGCTTCAACCACAATTGATTTCTTTGTTCGCTGAAATTGCACGCATTCATCTTCTTACCTTGTGGCAAAAAGAACTTAAATATAAAAGGTTTTGCTTCAACACTCTGCTGTTGCATAATTATGCACATGGTGATTAACAGCACCGAACAACAAATGGACAAGATACGCATTTTCGTTTTATTTATTTTGTTTTCTTTTTTTTAAGTTTTTTATTCGTTTTTATTTATTTTTTTAAAGTTCGTTTTAAAATCGATACAACTTTATTGACCGGTGTTTGGTTTTAAACTGACTATATCTTCTTCTTAGAGACATTCTTAAGCTTAAATTTATAAATTCAATACACACTCAGGTATTCCTGTATGTGTGTTAAACTATTATTAAGTAAGTTTTTATTGTAGGTTTTCTTCCTCTTTTTTTTTTAATTTCAAACTCTTCTTTTTTTATGGTTCCTCTTCTTTCACAAATTAACAAGTTTGTTATTTAGCGGTCGTTGTGATGATCGTGGCTTAAAGCTACAACAACAACAACACGGGCTGGTTATACTACTCATAATACAACAACAACTATAAACCTAGAATACACTAAGAACGTATGAATACAACAACAAAAGGTAGTAAAAGTGCCTAACGCATAAGTAGAAAGAGATCTAATAAAATTCATAAGATTGTACAGTGGGACATAGTAATCACATTTGGCTAAAACTTGTTTCGCTAATCTCTGTGTTTGTTCCCTTATTAATCTATGTTTAAGTCCAAATTATCATAATGATTTAAGTCTAGACTATAAATTAGATTATAGACTAGACTTACGACTAGATTATGGTCCAGACCAGTGATGCCAAGTGTAGGGATTTTTCCCTTTTTGTAGGGATTTTTTCCAAAAATTTCACGTGTAGGGAAAAAGGGAAAGATTTCTTACTATTGTCAAATTGTAGGGATTTTTCAATTTCATAGTTTTCAACAACTAAAAATATACTCTTTCATGTATTAAACTTTTAAATTAAAAATGAAATCAGTTTTAAGTGTATCGTTAGTAAAAATTCCGCTTGTAATTTCTACAATATATGTACCTACATATCGCTACAAGACTGGCATAATCCAAAATTCGGCTTTCTTGAACTAAGGTCTTCAAAACAAGCGACATACTAAAATCTTTCATATAGATTTATGAAATTTCAAATATGTCTATTATTTTCGATGTGAAAAATTTAATTTCAATTTAGATGAGAAACATATTAACCTCAACTATCTGAATCTGGATTTTTAAAACCCCTTGATTTGTTTAAAAGTTATTAAAAAAATAGTTAAATGTCATTAAATATTCATATCCATTTTTCTTGAAACGACTTTTTGGATTATGCCAATCCTGTAGGGCGATATATTCTGACTCCTTATAGATAGAGTAGTCGGGGGCTTAATGCAGTAACTCAGGATTGAAAAAATGAATTTAATGTTCTGAAAATTTATAAAAGTAAACCGCAAAAAGTAAACGCAAAAGTAAACCTTATTTCAAATAATTATTTTATGAAAATTTTTTTGTTGGAGGCACATAAAATAAATTTTTATCACGATTCGATATACTGCCATAAATCTTTCAATTGTTTTTTTTAATCTTAACTGAAGAGTCAGGGTTGGAAGATTTGTATGATGTAAAATTGAAAGAAAAAAATTTTAAATTTAAATTCTAGAAATTTCATTCCTAAAAATTAAAAAAAAATACATACATATATGTATATTATAAAACGGAGCTAATATTTTAGTTTTTGATGTTATTTTTGTATAAACTTTGAAAAAAATGGAAAAAAGTAGTGTAGGGAAAAATGTGGGGAAAATATAAAGTGGGTGTAGGGAAAAAAGGGATTTTTTCTCATAAGCGTAGGGATTTCTGAAAAAAATTTCCTGGCATCACTGGTCCAGACTATACATGGAAATATAGCCTATTGTATGCATTAGAGTCAGAACATAGTATATATATCCTTAGCTCCAGTATATTTTATATCCTAGACTATAGTCTGAGCTGTAGTATAGTTTGTAGTCTAATCTATAGTCTGGACTATAGTAAAACATAGCGTACAGTCTAGTCTTTAGCCTGTCCTGTAGTATAGTCTATAGCTTAATTTATTCTGGTCTATAGTCCGGACTATATTCTAATAGTCTAGTCTATTATCTGGACAACAGTGTAGTCTAGACTATAGTATAGTCAATAGTGTGGCCTATATTATTATCTATTGTCTGTACTGTTGTCAAGTCTGTAGTCTATAGCAAGGAATATATTGTGGACTTTAGTTTAGTCTATAGACTGGACTATAGTCTAGTCTGTAGACAGGACGATATAGTCTGTTCTATAGTATAGTCTATAATCTGGACTGTAGTCTTGTCTATATTCAGGACAGTAGTAAAGTCTATAGTATGGACTATAGGCTGGTCTATAGACTGGACTATATTGTAGTCTATATTCTTTACTATAGTCTAGTCTATAGTCTGAACAATAGTATAGTCTATAGTTTTGTCTGTCTGTAACTGTAGTCTTGTCTATAGTCTGGACTAAATTCTAGTCTATAGTCTAGTCTATATAGACTAATCTATATAGTGTATAGACTAATCTATAGTCAGGACTATAGCCAGCACTATAGTATGGACTATAGCCAGCTCTATAGTATGGACTATAGCCAGCACTATAGTATGGACTATAGCCAGCACTATCAGGACTATAGTCAAGTTTATAGTCTGGACTATAGTGTTTTCTATTGTCTGTTCTGTAGTCTAGTCTATATATAGCCCGGAATATAGTGTGGACTAGTTTTTGTATCATCTGGATTGTAGTCTAGTCTATAGTCTGTTGTTATAGAAACCAGTTGATACAGAAACTAGTCCACACTCTATGACTAGTCTATAGTCAACGTCTAGTTTATAATCTAGTCTATGTTATGGTCTAGTCTGTACTACATTATAGGCTATAGTCTGAACTATAGTCTAGTATATAGTCTGAACTAACTAAATAGTCTATTCTATAGTCTGGACTACATGAAGTTTATGGTCTGAACAATAGTCCAGTTTAATGTCTAGCATATAGTGTTGTCTATAGTTAAGTCTATAATTTGTCTATAATAGACTATAGTCTATAATAGACTATAGCCTAGTCTATAGTTTAGTCTTTATCTATTCTAATCTATTCTGAACTATATTCTAGTATATAGTCTGGACTATAATCTGGTCTATAGTGTAGTCTAGTCTATAGCCCGAAATATAGTTTGACCTTATGTCTGTATCATCTGGATTGTAGTCTAGTCTATTGTCTGAGCGATAGTTTGGCATACAGTTACGTCTATATTCTGTCTAAGTGTAGTCTATAGCCCGGACTTAAGTCTACTCCATAGTTAGTACTATAGTCTAATCATTAATCTGGACTATAGTGTGGATAGAGTATTGAGTATTGTCCAGACGTTAGAATAGACATAGTTGATATTATAGACCAGACTTTAGTGTAGAACTATAGTCCACAAGCAAGTGATGACTATTGATTAAACTATAGCACATAAATATGTAATGATTTTAAACCACGGTACAGTACAAATCAATCCACAACAACAAAGAAATGTTAACACATTTCTTATTAAACAATTATATTTGAATTTACAACAAAAGCAATAACAACAACTTTTACAACCATTAAGAGTCCCATTAAAGCGGCTCTCTTACTTGTTGATTCTTTTCTTTCGAACTCGTGCTTAAGGAAAACAATTTTTAAAGTCTGGTTATTAAGTTAAATCGTTAAAGTTTTGTGCGTATGGGTATTCTTTAGGTTGTTGTCTTTATTATCTTCGTATTCTTTTTCTCTTTATTTTTGTTTATTCTTTTTTGTAATTTCTTAGGTTACTTGTCAAAGTAGGTTTGTTGTATTCTCTACATAATATTTTTTGCTGTTTGGTCTGTTTGTTTGCAATGTAATTTAATGATTATCATTATACCCTACAGTAAGGCAGGTGGGTTAAAGCTGTTGTTTAAAATGCATTTTTAAGGGGGATTAGTTATTGTTGGTTAAGTTGGTCACACTTGAAAACCCTACAATTGTTTTTGAAAAATATCAGTTTACATTTTTCTATTTAGGTCATTTACACTTCGTTGTGAACTGCTTTCATTGAAGTTTGTTTGCATTTCCTTAAGTGGTTCTTGAGAGCCATTCTGCTGTAATTTACCATTTCAAGAGAATTCTTTTCCTTTTTGGCTTTGCTTTATACAAGTTTTTTCTTTATATTCTTCTTTTAAACAATTTCCATATTTATTTTCTTGTCATAACAAGTAATTTTAAATATGATTGTTTTCTTCACTTTTCTTTTCATATTTCCAATGAAAATTATATGAAAAAAAATAAATGTTTAATTGATGAACAAAAGAATGAAAGAAAATAAGTCGGAATCATTATTACTAAGGACTCAAGACAATTGGTAAATTATACTGGATATGATAGTTGATATATAGTGAACGAAAAGAATAGGTATATTTTCTTAACTATTTTCTCAATCAGAAGTGTAAAATGGGTTAAGAATTAAAAAAAAAAAATAAAATAGTTCTCTGTTTGTGAACTAGTTTAACTCTGAGGCAATATTAGATGAAACTTTTTATTATTTTTTTAAATTATTCATACACTCCCAATTCTGTAGAAATGAAAAAAGTCACTCTTTTAACTTGTAATAAATTTTGACCATAAAATTTAAATTACTAACGTTTTTTTTTTCCGCCATTATTTTAACTTAATAATAGAAAAAGAAAACAAGAAAAACAAATAAGAATACATGTTAATTTTTATGGCCCAACAGCAGTCAAAGACTGGACCTTGATCAAAATAAATACACATTTTTCACTATTAAATTGTAACTCGTGCAAAAATAAGACTATAATAAAAATTTTTATAAATGAGTAATTTTTTTTAGAAAAGAATACATTTCCAAAAAGTAATTACTTTCGTAAAAGATTTATAAATTGTTTAAGACAATTTTGAATGCTTACTCATACATTCAGATTTGTTTAAAGTTATCACGTTTATTGTCAAAGTAGTTAAACCACAAAATGAATTTTAACATTCCGTTAAAATGTTTTGAAAAGTAAACGAATATAATTAAATAAATGATTTACAACTGCTTAAGAAACCACACTTTTGTTTTGTCTAGAGTTCTATAAACAAAACCAGATTTTGTTTGATATTCAAAACAGAAACTCAATTGCTTAAAATATATTACAAAAGAAAAGATCCAGAAACAAAGCCATAATAACAGGGTTACCACATCTCACGATCATTAGAATAATTAAAAATATTTAAACGTAAAATTTTTCAAAACAAACAGAGTGCAGATTATGGATTATATTACAGACTAGACTATAGGCTAGACTATAGACTACACTATAGGCTAGACTATAAACTACACTATAGGCTAGACCATAGACTACACTATAGGCTAGACTATAGACAACACTATAGACTATAGAGAAAACTATAGACAAAACTATAGACTAGACTATAGACTAGACTATAGACTAGACTATAGACTAGACTATAGACTAGACTATAGACTAGACTATAGACTAGACTATAGACTAGACTATAGACTAGACTATAGACTAGACTATAGACTAGACTATAGACTAGACTATAGACTAGACTATAGACTAGACTATAGACTAGACTATAGACTTGACTATAGACTAGACTATAGACTAGACTATAGACTAGACTATAGACTAGAATATAGACTAGACTATAGACTAGACTAGACTAGACTAGACTAGACTAGACTAGACTAGACTATAGACTATAGACTAGACTAGACTAGACTAGACTATAGACTAGACTATACACTAGACTAGACTAGACTATAGACTAGACTAGACTATAGACTAGACTAGACTATAGACTATAGACTATACTAGACTATAGACTAGACTATAGACTAGACTAGACTATAGACTAGACTAGACTAGACTAGACTAGACTAGACTATAGACTAGACTAGACTATAGACTAGACTAGACTATAGACCAGACTAGACTAGACAAGACAAGACTAGATTATAGACTAGACTAGACTAGACGAGACTATAGACTAGACGAGACTATAGACTAGACGAGACTATAGACTAGACGAGACTATAGACTAGACGAGACTATAGACTAGACTATAGACTAGACTATAGATTAGACTAGACTATAGATTAGACTAGACTATAGACTAGACTACAGACTAGACTATAGACTAGACTATAGACTAGACTATAGACTAGACTATAGACTAGACTATAGACTAGACTATAGACTAGACTATAGACTAGACTATAGACTAGACTATAGACTAGACTATAGACTAGACTATAGACTAGACTATAGACTAGACTATAGACTAGACTATAGACTAGACTATAGACTAGACTATAGACTAGACTATACTAACTATAGACTAGACTATAGACTAGACTATAGACTAGACTATAGACTAGACTATAGACTAGACTATAGACTAGACTATGACTAGACTATAGACTATAGACTAGACTAGACTGACTTAGACTAGACTATAGACTAGACTATAGACTAGACTATAGACTAGACTATAGACTAGACTATAGACTAGACTATAGACTAGACTATAGACTAGACTATAGACTAGACTATAGACTAGACTAGAGACTAGACTATAGACTAGACTATAGACTAGACTATAGACTAGACTATAGACTAGACTATAGACTAGACTATAGACCTAGACTATAGACTAGACTATAGACTAGACTATAGACTAGACTATAGACTAGACTATAGACTAGACTATAGGACTAGACTATAGACTAGACTATAGACTAGACTATAGACTAGACTATAGACTAGACTATAGACTAGACTATAGACTAGACTATAGACTAGACTATAGACTAGACTATAGACTAGACTAGACTAGACTATAGACTAGACTATAGACTAGCTATAGACTAGACTATAGACTAGACTATAGACTAGACTATAGACTAGACTATAGACTAGACTATAGACTAGACTATAGACTAGACTATAGACTAGACTATAGACTACTATAGACTAGAATATAGACTAGACTATAGACTAGACTATGACTAGACTATAGACTAGACTATAGACTAGACTATAGACTAGACTATAGACTAGACTATGACTAGACTATAGACTAGACTATAGACTAGACTATAGACTAGACTAAGACTAGACTATAGACTAGACTATAGACTAGACTATAGACTAGACTATAGACTAGACTATAGCTAGACTATAGACTAGACTATAGACTAGACTATAGACTAGACTATAGACTAGACTATAGACTAGACTATAGACTAGACTATAGACTAGACTATAGACTAGACTATGACTAGACTATAGACTAGACTATAGACTAGAATAAGACTAGACTATAGACTAGACTATAGACTAGACTATAGACTAGACTATAGAATAGACTATAGACTAGACTATAGACTAGACTATAGACTAGACTATAGACTAGACTATAGACTAGACTATAGACTAGACTATAGACTAGACTATAGACTAGACTATAGACTAGACTATAGACTAGACTATAGACTAGACTATAGACTAGACTATAGACTAGACTATAGACTAGACTATAGACTAGACTATAGACTAGACTATAGACTAGACTATAGACTAGACTATAGACTAGACTATAGACTATACTATAGACTAGACTATAGACTAGACTATAGACTAGATAGACTAGACTATAGACTAGACTATAGACTAGACTATAGACTAGACTATAGACTAGACTATAGACTAGACTATAGACTAGACTATAGACTAGACTATAGACTAGACTATAGACTAGACTATAGACTAGACTATAGACTAGACTATAGACTAGACTATAGACTAGACTATAGACTAGACTATAGACTAGACTATAGACTAGACTATAGACTAGACTATAGACTAGACTATAGACTAGACTATAGACCTAGACTATAGACTAGACTATAGACTAGACTATAGACTAACATAGACTAGACTATAGACTAGACTATAGACTAGACTATAGACTAGACTATACTAGACTAGACTACATAGACTAGACTAAGACTAGACTATATACTAAGACTATAGAGCTAGACTATAGACTAGACATAGACTAGACTATAGACTAGACTATAGACTAGACTATAGACTAGACTATAGACTAGACTATAGACTAGACTATAGACTAGACTATAGACTAGACTATAGACTAGAGTATAGACTAGACTATAGACTAACTATAGACTAGACTATAGACTAGACTATAGACTAGACTATAGACTAGACTATAGACTAGACTATAGACTAGACTATAGACTAGACTATAGACTAGACTATAGACTAGACTATAGACTAGACTATAGACTAGACTATAGACTAGACTATAGACTAGACTATAGACTAGACTATAGACTAGACTATAGACTAGACTATAGACCAGACTATTGGACAAAACTGTAGACTAGATGATAGACTTAAGTGTAAAACAGTTATCTACTAACGAACATTTTCAAGTCTATAGACTAGACTATAGACTAGACTATAGACTGGACTGTAGACTAGACTATAGACTAGACTATTGACTAGACTAGACTATAGACTAGACTATAGACTAGACTAGACTAGACTAGACTATAGACTAGACTATAGACTAGACTATAGACTAGACTATAGACTAGACTACAGACTAGACTATAGACTAGACTATAGACTAGACTACAGACTAGACTATAGACTAGACTATAGACTAGACTATAGATTAGACTATAGACTAGACTATAGACTAGACTATAGACTAGACTATAGACTAGACTATAGACTAGACTATAGACTAGACTATAGACTAGACTATAGACTAGACTATAGACTAGACTATAGACTAGACTATAGACTAGACTATAGACTAGACTATAGACTAGACTATAGACTAGACTATAGACTAGACTATAGACTAGGACTAGACTATAGACTAGACTATAGACTAGACTATAGCTAGACTATAGACTAGACTATGACTAGACTATAGACTAGACTATAGACGAACTATAGACTTAGACTATAAGACTAGACTATAGACTAGACTATAAGACTAGACTATAGACTAGACTTAGACTAGACTATAGACTACTATAGACTAGACTATAGACTATACTATAGACTAGACTATAGACTAGACTATAGACTAGCTATAGACTAGACTATAGACTAGACTATAGACTAGACTATAGACTAGACTATAGACTAGACTATAGACTAGACTATAGACTAGACTATAGACTAGACCTTAGACTAGACTATAGACTAGACTATAGACTAGACTATAACTAGACTATAGACTAGAATATAGACTAGACTATAGACTAGACTATAGACTAGACTATGACTAGACTATAGACTAGACTATAGACTAGACTATAGCCTAGACATATACAGACTATAGACTAGCTATAGACTAGACTATAGACTAGAAACTATAGACTAGACTATAAGCTAGACTAGAGACTAGACTATAGACTAGACTATAGACTAGACTATAGACTAGACTATAGGGACTAGACTATAGACTAGACTATAGACTAGACTAGAGACTAGACTATTAGACTATAGACTAGACTATAGACTAGACTATAGACTAGACTATAGAGACTATAGACTAGACTATAGACTAGACTATAGACTAGACTATAGACTAGACTATAGACTAACTATGACTAGACTATAGACTAGACTATAGACTAGACTATAGACTAGACTATAGACTAGACTATAGACTAGACTAAGACTATAGACTAGACTATAGACTAGACTATAGACTAGACTATAGACTAGACTATAGACTAGACTATAGACTAGACTATAGACTAGACTATAGACTAGACTATAGACTAGACTATAGACTAGACTATAGACTAGACTATAGACTAGACTATAGACTAGACTATAGACTAGACTATAGACTAGACTATAGACTAGACTATAGACTAGACTATAGACTAGACTATAGACTAGACTATAGACTAGACTATAGACTAGACTATAGACTAGACTATAGACTAGACTATAGACTAGACTATAGACTAGACTATAGACTAGACTATAGACTAGACTATAGACTAGACTATAGACTAGACTATAGACTAGACTATTTACTAGACTATAGACTAGACTATAGACTAGACTATAGGCTAGACTATAGACTAGACTATAGACTAGACTATAGACTAGACTATTTACTAGACTATAGACTAGACTATAGGCTAGACTATAGACTAGACTATAGACTAGACTAGAGACTAGACTATAGACTAGACTATAGACTAGACTATAGACTAGACTATAGACTAGACTATAGACTAGACTATAGACTAGACTATAGACTAGACTATAGACTAGACTATAGACTAGACTATAGACTAGACTATAGACTAGACTAGACTAGACTATAGACTAGACTATAGACTAGACTATAGACTAGACTATTTACTAGACTATAGACTAGACTATAGACTAGACTATAGACTAGACTATAGGCTAGACTATAGACTAGACTATAGACTAGACTATAGACTAGACTATAGACTAGACTATAGACTAGACTATAGACTAGACTATAGACTAGACTATAGACTAGACTATAGACTAGACTATAGACTAGACTAGACTATAGACTAGACTATAGACTAGACTATAGACTAGACTATAGACTAGACTATAGACTAGACTATAGACTAGACTATAGACTAGACTATAGACTAGACTATAGACTAGACTATAGACTAGACTATAGACTAGACTATAGACTAGACTATAGACTAAGCTATAGACTAGACTATAGACTAGACTATAGACTAACTATAGACTAGACTATAGACTAGCTGATAGACTAGACTATGACTATAGACTATAGACTAGACTATAGACTAGAATATAGACTAGACTATAGACTAGACTATAGACTAGACATAGACTAGACTATAGCTAGACTATAGACTAGACTATGACTAGACATAGACTAGACTATAGACTAGACTATAGACTAGACTATAAGACTAGACTATAGACTAGACTATAGACTAGACTATAGACTAGACTATAGACTAGATAGACTAGACTATAGACCAGACTATTGGACAAAACTGTAGACTAGATGATAGACTTAAGTGTAAACGTTATCTACTAACGAACATTTCAAAAAAGAGACTTTCTAGAAACAAGACATTTCCGAAAAATTTTAAATAATGAGAAAAATTTTCGAAATTTTTTATGAAGAAAATTTGTAAAAAGGGAAATTTTAGAATTTTTTTTAAATGGAGAGAAATTTGCTGAAATTTTCAAATAATGAATATGAATTTATCGAGAGGCTTCTCAAATGGAGAATTTATTTAAAATTTCCAAAATATAAATAAAATAAATAAATCACTATAAAAATTCTAAAGATTTTTTGTGAAAATAAAACCACATACAAATTAATTTATTTCCATCTCATGCTATTCATTCACCAAAAATATGAATCACAATAATCTTGTGTAAAATTCTAAAACCTATTAAATATGTACTTCCTTATTTCAGTTTATTTAAAATCTTTAAAAATCAAATATTATTAGTATATTTTAACGTCTATTTTATATTTTATAGTTAAAATGCTAATTTATTGCTATTTTTTGGCTTTTTGTTTTGTGATTTAAAAATAATTAATTTTTATTTCATAACATGTTAACTAATAATCGAAGTTAAATTTATTTATTTTTGCTTTTAATATTGACCAGACTTAATGTCTTTTTGCTGTAGTTTGTTTTTAACATTTAACCTTAACAGATGGCTGGCTCATCAAGAAATCTATGAATGAATAGCTGTGAAGATGACGTGTTTTGGATCAGATATTAAAAAAATTTGTGATACATCTTTTTTTTTAAAGTTTACAGCTAAATAATGTGCGAAATTATAGCAAGTTTATGGAAGTAATGAAGAAAGCTGATTTTTTATCCAGAAAAACATAAATGATTAATATTTTTTTATAATTCGCAATTAAATAAACAAAGTCAATATCGAAAAAGACCAAAATTATTATGAATATCTTTAAAATAAAAATTTAGAAAACTATTTCAACTTAAAAACTTTATAAAAATTTCTTAAAATTTTCTCCATATAAGAAATGTTCTCTATATATTATATTTATGACAATATTCGAAATCATTGTTTTCTAGAATTATAAAAGTTTACAGTGTTAATTTATTTCACTTCAACTTTATTGATCTGAAATTTCTCTTTAAACTGATAATAACATAATTAATACAAACAAAATGTTGTATAATTAGCATAAATTTAAAAACTTTTAAACTCAAGAACCAGTTCTTAAGTTTAAGGAGATACGAGCTACTCTAACATAGTAAATCTATTCGTTTTGTTTACAATTTTTGACTGGCCTTGCACAATGGGGTTTAATTAATTAAATAAAAGAAGCAAATTTGAACAATTATCCATTTTTTCAATAAATAATTTAAAAAAACTTTTATTTTATAGAAATTTAAGAAAAGTTAATTTTCTATGAGTATTTCTTTCTTATAGAAAGAATATTTTCAAAAATGCATTTTTTTATAAATTTTTTGAAAATTTTTAGTATATATTAGGGTGTCCCGTGGACGAATTTTTTCTAGTAATACCATAAGATGAGTATTAATGCATTGAACAGGATAAAAATGAGCAATATTTTTATA
>NW_023995978.1:25000-69098 GCF_015586225.1 Lucilia sericata | reverse complement strand
AGAATTGAACTAGAACTGACTAGAACTGAACTAGAACTGAACTAGAACTGAACTAGAACTGAACTAGAACTGAACTAGAACTGAACTAGAACTGAACTAGAACTGAACTAGAACTGAACTAGAACTGAACTAGAACTGAACTAACTGAACTAGAACTGAACTAGAACTGAACTAGAACTGAACTAGAACTGAACTAGAACTGAACTAGAACTGAACTAGAACTGAACTAGAACTGACTAGAACTGAACTAGAACGGAACTAGTAAGCTAGAACTGAACTAGAACTGAACCTAGGAAGTAACTAGAACCTAGAACTAGAACTGAACTAGAACTGAACCAGAATTGAACTAGAACTGAACTAGAACTGAACTAGAACTGAACTAGAACTGACTAGAACTGAACTAGAACTGAACTAGAACTGAACTAGAACTGAACTAGAACTGAACTAGAACTGAACTAGAACTGAACTAGAACTGAACTAGAACTGAACTAGAACTGAACTAGAAACTGAACTAGAACTGAACTAGAACTGACTAGAACTGAACTAGAACTGAACTAGACTGAACTAGAACTGAAATGGAACTGAACTAGAACTGAACTAGAAGTGAACTAGAACTGAACTAGAACTGAACTAGAACTGAAACTAGAACTGAACTAGAACTGAACTAGAACTGAACTAGAACTGAACTAGAACTGAACTAGAACTGAACTAGAACTGAAACTAGAAATGAACTAGAACTGAACTAGAACTGAACTAGAACTGAACTAGAACTGAACTAGAACTGAACTAGAACTGTTTATGGTTTCTTTAATTTATGAGTTCAATACCTAGATAGTCGCCTTGACTGCAATAACTTTGTATAATTTGTTAATTAAAATGAATGGGAGACCAGAAAATAAACCATAATCCGCATAAACATACAACTTATTTTAGAATTTTACACAACATTACTACGATTTTAATCTTAAAGTAATTATACTTAAAAACCTACACTTTTAAATTTGGGTTTGACAATTTAGTTCAAAAGCTAATTAGAGAGTAATGTGTACATTTTGAGAATAAAGACAAAATGTAATTTTAAACAACATAATTTATACTTTAAATTTTTTTCTTTAAATCCACTGGCCATTAGACATAATAGAAATAATAAAAAGTTTAATAAATAAAACCGAAATATATTTACAACAATTTTAAAAGCCCAGTAGTAAATTATAGTTGTAAATAAACTTGTAACATTGTAACAAATTTTTGAAAAAGGAAAAGCCAAAAGTAAATAAAAATAAACATAAATAGAAACAATAAAAAATGTAAAAAATCAGTCAAAACTAACCTGATTTGGTTGTGGTGGATAACCGGCAGCATTGACCATTTGTTGTGAGGCATAAATAGAATGTTGTTGCTGCTGCTGATGTTGAGACGGTTGCTGTGGTTGTTGCTGCTGTTGCAGCTGTTGGGGAGCATGATATTGTGTTTGACCTGGTGCTGGTGGTGGTTGTTGCATTTGTTGTGTTGGCTGTTGTTGTTGCTGCTGCATGCCACCATTCTGAGTTGGCCCATTACCAGTATGACCATATAGAGCTTGTTGTTGCTGCTGCTGTTGTTGCTGTAGCATTTGTTGTTGTGGCTGGGGAGCCGGGGGAGCACTAAGGGAATTCCTTTAGTGTTTTAATGTTTGTAGGTAAAATAATATTTTTGTTTGTTTGCGAATTTGTTTTTTTTTAGTTTTTTTTTTAAACAAATGTATAAAATTTTGAGCCAATTTATGTTTTACGAGGCAAATGGAAAAATATGGGGAGTGTGTAAGTGACAGTGAGAATGAGTGATATTACCAACAAGGACACAGAATTAAAATTAAGACAGATAACAAACAATTTTGAAAAATAAATAAAGAAAACAAGGAATTTTTTTAAAGTAAAAAGGAAACAGGAAAATGATTTGTTATTTTATGGGATGGTTAGTTTAGTGTTTACAAAGTGTGTATGTGTGTGTGTGTGTTTCAAGTGTTTACACATGTGTTGAAGTTACAATTACAAAAGTGTTAAAGGTGTTGACAGTTGTTTGTTTTTTTTTTTTTATTAAATTTGAAGTTGACATTAGTAGGCAAGCGTTGTTTTTGATTTTGAAATATTTGTTGGGTTGATTTGATTGATTGATTTGTTTGATAGTTTAATTTAGCAAATGACAAGTTTTACATTAAAATGGCATTTAGATGACGTTGAACATTGTTGAGATTTAAACACAAATTTATCAACAAAAAGAAAGTAAGAAAAAAACAGAAAAAAATACGAAAAAAACATATAAATAAAAGAAGAAGAAATGCATTCTAGTTGAGTACAAATTATAGAAGTACATGGTAAATATATCTAAGAAATAAACAACTAGCAATTACAACATTAATAACATTTAGTTTTAATACAAGGAGAGATGAAAATAATGGAAACATGTTTTTAATCTTTATTTTTAAAACTTGGTCTAACTTAGACCACAATTCAGTTGTTCTTTAGTCCAGTTCTAGTTCAGTTCTAGTTCAGTTCTTGTTAAGTTCTAGTTCAGTTCTAATTCAGTTCTAGTTCAGTTCTAGTTCAGTTCTAGTTCAGTTCTAGTTCAGTTCTAGTTCAGTTCTAGTTCAGTTCTAGTTCAGTTCTAGTTCAGTTCTAGTTCAGTTCTAGTTCAGTTCTAGTTCAGTTCTAGTTCAGTTCTAGTTCAGTTCTAGTTCAGTTCTAGTTCAGTTCTAGTTCAGTTCTAGTTCAGTTCTAGTTCAGTTCTAGTTCTGTTCTAGTTCTTTTCTAGTTCTGTTCTAGTTCTGTTCTAGTTCTGTTCTAGTTCTGTTCTAGTTCTGTTCTAGTTCTGTTCTAGTTCTGTTCTAGTTCTAGTTCAGTTTAGTTCAGTTCTAGTTCAGTTCTAGTTCAGTTCTAGTTCAGTTCTAGTTCAGTTCTAGTTCAGTTCTAGTTCAGTTCTAGTTCAGTTCTAGTTCAGTTCTAGTTCAGTTCTAGTTCAGTTCTAGTTCAGTTCTAGTTCAGTTCTAGTTCAGTTCTAGTTCAGTTCTAGTTCAGTTCTAGTTCTGTTCTAGTTCTGTTCTAGTTCTGTTCTAGTTCTGTTCTAGTTCTGTTCTAGTTCTGTTCTAGTTCTGTTCTAGTTCTGTTCTAGTTCTGTTCTAGTTCTGTTCTAGTTCTGTTCTAGTTCTGTTCTAGTTCTGTTCTAGTTCTGTTCTAGTTCTGTTCTAGTTCTGTTCTAGTTCAGTTCTAATTCAGTTCTAGTTCAGTTCTATTTCAGTTCTAGTTCAGTTCTAGTTCAGTTCTAGTTCAGTTCTAGTTCAGTTCTAGTTCTGTTCTAGTTCTGTTCTAGTTCTGTTCTAGTTCTGTTCTAGTTCTGTTCTAGTTCTGTTCTAGTTCTGTTCTAGTTCTGTTCTAGTTCATGTTCTAGTTCAGTTCTAATTCAGTTCTAGTTCAGTTCTATTCAGTTCTAGTTCAGTTCTAGTTCTGTTCTAGTTCTAGTTCTAGTTCTGTTCTAGTTCTGTTCTAGTTCTGTTCTAGTTCTGTTCTAGTTCTGTTCTAGTTCTGTTCTAGTTCTAGTTCTAGTTCTGTTCTAGTTCAGTTCTAGTTCAGTTCTAGTTCAGTTCTAGTTCAGTTCTAGTTCAGTTCTAGTTCAGTTCTAGTTCAGTTCTAGTTCAGTTCTAGTTCAGTTCTAGTTCAGTTCTAGTTCAGTTCTAGTTCAGTTCTAGTTCAGTTCTAGTTCAGTTCTAGTTCAGTTCTAGTTCAGTTCTAGTTCAGTTCTAGTTCAGTTCTAGTTCAGTTCTAGTTCAGTTCTAGTTCAGTTCTAGTTCAGTTCTAGTTCAGTTCTAGTTCAGTTCTAGTTCAGTTCTAGTTCAGTTCTAGTTCAGTTCTGGTTCTGTTCTGTTCTAGTTCTTTTCTAGTTCCGTTCTAGTTCTTATATGTTCTGTTCAAGTTCTGTTCTAGTTCTGCGCTAGTTCTGTTTTAGTTGTGTTCTATTTCTGATCTACTTTAGTTTTAGTTTCTTTTTAAAAAGAATCCATCATTTTTTCTCTACCTATAAATTGCTCAGACTTAATCTATTTTCCACTTCTTATTAATGGCTCAATTGGAATCTGATTACTAACCTGCTAGTACGATGATGACCCTGCTGTGGTGTCGGTGGGCTTTGTGGTATATTATTTTGATTTGTTTGTGAAGTTGGTGTTTGAGCCGATGGTGTTACCTGGCCGGTAATCTGTTGTTGTTGTCTTAAAATGGCAGCATCTTCACTGGTCATGGTGCGATAGCCCATATCCTCCTCATAGCTATTGCCATTCGTAGGCTGGCCAGGATTGTTGGGCACACGACCGCTGAGAACCTAATAAAATAGAATTTTACATTTTTGTTAAGTTTTTCCTTTTGTATTTGTTGACAACTTACATCTAATGCATGCATCATAGCCCGGGCAAATGCCTCAGCATCATTTTGACTGGAGAAATTTAGACCATAAACATATTTCGAATCGCGCCATTGATGAAATGTGGCAGTGGCTTGATTATATTTCAGTCCTTTTAAGATGGAACAATTAATTACAACTTCATGATCTTGTAATTTACGTCCCACCACACGAAATGTATTATTCTGTTGATGATGATAGATTTGGACCTTACTGAGACCTGATGAGGTGCCCGATGGTACCCATTTCTTTTGGTTATCATCGTAAACCATAACGGAGGCTCTAGCTCCGATAATACTTTGTTCACTGAAATGATAAATACAAATAATTTCAAAATTAATATAAATTTATTAACAAACTTGGAAAATGTTTACTGAAGTTATTAAAAAGAAATTGTTATAAAAATTGTTTTGTATTTAAAAAGGTTCATTGTACCATATAATTAATTAATTTTAATAACATATTGTTATTGTTTTAGTTGTTGCAAATTAATAATAGTTAAATTTAAACTTGTAGTTTTGTGTTTTTATTTAGTTTAACAAATTAAAAAATTTCAAAATGTTGGCAGAGGCCTGTTTTAAAAACTTGCGTTTTTTTATATCTGATAGCGAAATAGTTTATTAAGAAAATTAAACAAAAAAGAAAACAATTATAAATGAAAAACAACAACATTATAAACAATTAATTAAAGCTGCTTTAACTAATGAAATTTGAAATTGTTGAGCATTAAGAAAATTAAATTTTTTTACTATTAAAATTGTTTTATTTTTTTTTGATAAAGTTGTAAGAGTTATAATTATAAAAGCTGTATTTAATGAGAAACAGTTTGCCAAATTGTTAATTATCTACGCGGGTGTGATGACATACAAAAAATTTTAAATATAAAACTTTTAATAACAAAAGCTGTCACGCTATTAAGGCTGGTCAGGAGATTTCGTTTAGTAGACTCACCTAGGAGTGGATTTAATGGTCTAATTAAAGTATTAAATTAAAGTCTTTAAAGTTGTAAAGAAGACTAAGTTTAGTTCTCGCTCTAGTTCCGTTCTAGCTCAGTTCTAGTTCAGTTCTAGTTCAGTTCTAGTTCGGTTCTAGTTCAGTTCTAGTTCAGTTCTAGTTCAGTTCTAGTTCCGTTCTAGTTCAGTTCTAGTTCAGTTCTAGTTCAGTTCTAGTTCAGTTCTAGTTCAGTTCTAGTTCAGTTCTAGTTCAGTTCTAGTTCAGTTCTAGTTCAGTTCTAGTTCAGTTCTAGTTCAGTTCTAGTTCAGTTCTAGTTGAGTTCAGGTACAGTTCTAGTTCAGTTCTATTTCAGTTCTATTTCAGTTCTAGTTCAGTTCTAGTTCAGTTCTAGTTCAATTCTAGTTCAATTCTAGTTCAGTTTAGTTCAGTTCTAGTTCAGTTCTAGTTCAGTTCTAGTTCAGTTCTAGTTCAGTTCTAGTTCAGTTCTAGTTCAGTTCTAGTTCAGTTCTAGTTCAGTTCTAGTTCAGTTCTAGTTCAGTTCTAGTTCAGTTCTAGTTCAGTTCTAGTTCAGTTCTAGTTCAGTTCTAGTTCAGTTCTAGTTCAGTTCTAGTTCAGTTCTAGTTCAGTTCTAGTTCAGTTCTAGTTCAGTTCTAGTTCAGTTCTAGTTCAGTTCTAGTTCAGTTCTAGTTCAGTTCTAGTTCAGTTCTAGTTCAGTTCTAGTTCAGTTCTAGTTCAGTTCTAGTTCAGTTCTAGTTCAGTTCTAGTTCAGTTCTAGTTCAGTTCTAGTTCAGTTCTAGTTCAGTTCTAGTTCAGTTCTAGTTCAGTTCTAGTTTAGTTCTAGTTTAGTTCTAGTTCAGTTCTAGTTCAGTTCTAGTTCAGTTCTAGTTCAGTTCTAGTTCAGTTCTAGTTCAGTTCTAGTTCAGTTCTAGTTCAGTTCTAGTTCAGTTTCGTTCAGTTCTAGTTCAGTTCTAGTTCAGTTCTAGTTCAGTTCTAGTTCAGTTCTAGTTCAGTTCTAGTTCAGTTCTAGTTCAGTTCTAGTTCAGTTCTAGTTCAGTTCTAGTTCAGTTCTAGTTCAGTTCTAGTTCAGTTCTAGTTCAGTTCTAGTTCAGTTCTAGTTCAGTTCTAGTTCAGTTCTAGTTCAGTTCTAGTTCAGTTCTAGTTCAGTTCTAGTTCAGTTCTAGTTCAGTTCTAGTTCAGTTCTAGTTCAGTTCTAGTTCAGTTCTAGTTCAGTTCTAGTTTAGTTCTAGTTTAGTTCTAGTTCAGTTATAGTTCAGTTATAGTTCAGTTCTAGTTCAGTTCTAGTTCAGTTCTAGTTCAGTTCTAGTTTAGTTCTAGTTTAGTTCTAGTTCAGTTATAGTTCAGTTATAGTTCAGTTCTAGTTCAGTTCTAGTTCAGTTCTAGTTCAGTTCTAGTTCAGTTCTAGTTCAGTTCTAGTTCAGTTCTAGTTTAGTTCTAGTTAGTTCTAGTTCAGTTATAGTTCAGTTATAGTTCAGTTCTAGTTCAGTTCTAGTTCAGTTCTAGTTTAGTTCTAGTTTAGTTCTAGTTCAGTTATAGTTCAGTTATAGTTCAGTTCTAGTTCAGTTCTAGTTCAGTTCTAGTTTAGTTCTAGTTTAGTTCTAGTTCAGTTATAGTTCAGTTATAGTTCAGTTCTAGTTCAGTTCTAGTTCAGTTCTAGTTCAGTTCTAGTTCAGTTCTAGTTCAGTTCTAGTTAAGTTCTAGTTTAGTTCTAGTTTAGTTCTAGTTCAGTTATAGTTCAGTTATAGTTCAGTTCTAGTTCAGTTCTAGTTCAGTTCTAGTTCAGTTCTAGTTTAGTTCTAGTTTAGTTCTAGTTCAGTTATAGTTCAGTTATAGTTCAGTTCTAGTTCAGTTCTAGTTCAGTTCTAGTTCAGTTCTAGTTCAGTTCTAGTTCAGTTCTATTTCAGTTCTAGTTCAGTTCTAGTTCAGTTCTAGTTCAGTTCTAGTTCAGTTCTAGTTCAGTTCTAGTTCAGTTCTAGTTCAGTTCTAGTTCAGTTCTAGTTCAGTTCTAGTTCAGTTCTAGTTCAGTTCTAGTTTAGTTCTAGTTCAGTTCTAGTTCAGTTATAGTGCAGTTCTAGTTTAGTTCTAGTTCAGTTCTAGTTCAGTTCTACTTCAATTTTAGTTCAGTTCTAATAATGATTTCATTGTGAAATAATTATATCAGTTCTCATTTCAAGATCATAATTTGAATTTATTAAAACTAATTTAAATAAAAATTCTTTATGATTTCCTTAAACAAACAAAGAGAAGATCAACTATGACTTACAATGCCTAGTATATCCGGCTCAAAAACAATAACTTCTGAAAAATCTTCTACAATTTATTTAAAGAATTCTAATACTAAACTAAACATTCTTTTAGAATTTTAATAACATGAAAAAGAAAAAAAGCAGGAAGTTGTTTTTTTTTAAATAATGAGTAGAACAAATTTCTCTGCAAGATTTAGAGAAAAAAATTCTAACAACTGAACAGAACAACACCTGATATAATCACAAACAAGGCATGAATCATTTCAATGAAAACTAAATCAGAAATTTCTAATAAAAAAAGAACACAATTGCAAAAGAAAGACAAAAAGAACATTCTAAAAACGATTAAAACATTTCAAAACTGGTGTAAATACAACAGTGCATAATAAAAATGGCAAAATGACTATAAAAACAAATGATAAAATAGAGAAATAAGAACAAAATAATAAAATAAATTATTAACATTTACAAGATCCAAGTTACAAAAAAAAATGAGGATTATGTTGGTCTGAAAAAGTGTAATAGTAACGAGAAGAATAAGAACCTGATGGTTGTTAGATGCATGATGAACTTTTCTAGATAAAGGTGAGAAATTTACAGAAGCAACAATAGCTCACGTACAGAGATTAACAGATATTACAAAAAAAAAACAAATTTATAAAACAATGTTTCACTCGTTTTGTTTTCTGTAAGAATTATTCTCAAGTTTGAGACTCACTCTTTGTTTCGATTTTACTTAGAGCTTAAGCGCTCTATTCTATACAACTTTACAAAAAAGTGGCACTTGAAGTTCTTCTAAGGAAATGATTAAATATCTTTAGACATTTATGGTTTGTTATGACGACAACAACGACACCGATGTTCTTTTGGATTTTTTACATTTGTTGGATATACGTTTTTATTCTTCAAATACAAACAACTTTATATGTTTGTTAGCCAAGTTTAAAACAAATAAAACATCTAAAATATTGGCCATTAAAGAATCTGTTAAAGGAGTATGAGAATTTTACACATTGAATTTTTCTACCATAAAAATATCGTCAAGTTGTATGTTTCTAGTTCAAGAAACAAAGTTATTATTTGTTTGCTAAACTGTGGGATAACAAAACGATTAACACACGAGTGAAAAAGATTAGATCTAGGTACATAGTAGAACTAGAACTGACCTAGAACTAAACTGTCCAGACTATAGTCTATAGTCCAGACTATAGACTATAGTCCAGACTATAGTCTCTAGTTCAGACTATAGACTATAGTCCAGACTATAGTCTATAGTTCAGACTATAGTCTATAGTTCAGACTATAGTCTATAGTCCAGACTATAGTCTATAGTCCAGACTATAGTCTATAGTCCAGACTATAGTCTATAGTCCAGACTATAGTCTATAGTCCAGACTATAGTCTATTGTCCAGACTATAGTCTATAGTCCAGACTATAAACTATAGTCCAGACTATAGTCTATAGTCCAGACTATAGTCTATAGTCCAGACTATAGTCTATAGTCCAGACTATAGTCTATAGTCCAGACTATAGTCTATAGTCCAGACTATAGTCTATAGTCCAGACTATAGTCTATAGTCCAGACTATAGTCTATTGTCCAGACTATAGTCTATAGTCCAGACTATAGTCTATAGTCCAGACTATAGTCTATAGCCCAGACTATAGTCTATAGTCCATAGTACAGACTATAGTCTATAGTACAGACTATAGTCTATAGTACAGACTATAGTCTATAGTACAGACTATAGTCTATAGTACAGACTATAGTCTATAGTACAGACTATAGTCTATAGTACAGACTATAGTCTATAGTACAGACTATAGTCTATAGTACAGACTATAGTCTATAGTACAGACTATAGTCTATAGTACAGACTATAGTCTATAGTACAGACTATAGTCTATAGTACAGACTATAGTCTATAGTACAGACTATAGTCTATAGTACAGACTATAGTCTATAGTACAGACTATAGTCTATAGTACAGACTATAGTCTATAGTACAGACTATAGTCTATAGTACAGACTATAGTCTATAGTACAGACTATAGTCTATAGTACAGACTATAGTCTATAGTACAGACTATAGTCTATAGTACAGACTATAGTCTATAGTACAGACTATAGTCTATAGTACAGACTATAGTCTATAGTACAGACTATAGTCTATAGTACAGACTATAGTCTATAGTACAGACTATAGTCTATAGTACAGACTATAGTCTATAGTACAGACTATAGTCTATAGTACAGACTATAGTCTATAGTACAGACTATAGTCTATAGTACAGACTATAGTCTATAGTACAGACTATAGTCTATAGTACAGACTATAGTCTATAGTACAGACTATAGTCTATAGTACAGACTATAGTCTATAGTACAGACTATAGTCTATAGTACAGACTATAGTCTATAGTACAGACTATAGTCTATAGTACAGACTATAGTCTATAGTACAGACTATAGTCTATAGTACAGACTATAGTCTATAGTACAGACTATAGTCTATAGTACAGACTATAGTCTATAGTACATACTATAGTCTATAGTACAGACTATAGTCTATAGTACAAACTATAGTCTATAGTACAGACTATAGTCTATAGTACAGACTATAGTCTATAGTACAGTCTATAGTCCAGACTATAGTCTATAGTACAGACTATAGTCTATAGTCCAGACTATAGTCTATTGACCAGACTGTAGTGTAGAGTCCAGACTATGGTCTATAGTCGAGACTGTAGTGTATAATCCAGACTGTATTCTATAGTCCAGATTATAGTCTATAGTCCAGGGTATAGTCTATAGTCCAGACTATAGTCTATAGTCCAGAAAATAGTCTATACCCCAAACTATAGTCTATAGTCCCGACTATAGTCTATAGTCCAATCGATAGTCTATAGACCAGACTAAAGTCTATATTAGAGACTATAGTCTATAATCCAGACTAGTCCAAACTATAGTCTGTATAAGAAGTGTAAGTTTTCAAACATATCAAACATCTGCTATATTTTCAAACCCTGCTGTCATTATACACCTCTTTTCTTACCTTATTTTTTATATTCTTTTTAAACACTTCTTTCGTTAAAACACAAAATACAAAACCCAACAAAGGAGTTAGCAGCAAAAAATCTTTATAGTAAATAAAGTTAAGTATGAAAAAAAAAAACTGCTAAGTTGACAGATTTATGCTTTTATGTAATAAAAAGCCGGTAATATAAACAAAACCAAAAACGACCAATAATAAAACAAAACACACAGTCAAACTGACACAACTGCTTAGTTGTCAAGTCTTGTTTAAATTACATTTGCTGTATAAATAGTTGTGTTTTGCTTAAAAGCAAGTATGTTCTGTTTTCTACGTTTTGTTTCGATGTCGGACTGAATGTTTCAGAGAAAACATAGAAGAAATCTTTGCAAATAAATCATATAAATTAAAGATTTGGATTAGTAGGGTGTTTATTAGGCGAGTTACAGGAATATTTTCGAAACTAAACTAGAACTGAACTAGTATTGGACTAGAACTGAACTGAACTGAACTAGAACTGAACTAGAACGAACTAGAACTGAACTAGAACTGAACTAGAGAACTGAACTAGAACTGAACTAGAACTGAACTAGAACTGAACTAGAACTGAACTAGAACTGAACTAGAACTGAACTAGAACTGAACTAGAACTGAACTAGAACTGAACTAGAACTGAACTAGAACTGAACTAGAACTGAACTAGAACTGAACTAGAACTGAACTAGAACTGAACTAGAACTGAACTAGAACTGAACTAGAACTGAACTAGAACTGAACTAGAACTGAACTAGAACTGAACTAGAACTGAACTAGAACTGAACTAGAACTGAACTAGAACTGAACTAGAACTGAACTAGAACTGAACTAGAACTGAACTAGAACTGAACTAGAACTGAACTAGAACTGAACTAGAACTGAACTAGAACTGAACTAGAACTGAACTAGAACTGAACTAGAACTGAACTAGAACTGAACTAGAACTGAACTAGAACTGAACTAGAACTGAACTAGAACTGAACTAGAACTGAACTAGAACTGAACTAGAACTGAACTAGAACTGAACTAGAACTGAACTAGAACTGAACTAGAACTGAACTAGAACTGAACTAGAACTGAACTAGAACTGAACTAGAACTGAACTAGAACTGAACTAGAACTGAACTAGAACTGAACTAGAACTGAAACTGTACACGAAGAGAACTAATTTGGAACGTAATACCAAAAATGCGAAACTTGAAACCCTATTTTTTCTAGTTATTAAAATATATAATGAAAATATAAGCCAAAATACTGTTGGGTGATTTGACAGTTTTTGTATTTTTTGCCACTTTTATGTTTAAAGTGTTAACTAAACAAAAGGAATCTAAGTTTGCCTTGGGGCTTAAGCTCAAGATTGATAAATAATAGAAGACTTTTTTAACAAAAAACGTACTATAAGTTGTTTTGTATAGGAAATTATCTCGACATGCGGAATCAGAGGTAACTGTGTAGCTTAAAAACGGATTTAAAATTTGTTTAGATATTTAAATTTCAAATAATGTTATAAATTAAGTAAAAATTGGTTAAAATATGTAAACATTTCTAATAAGAGAGAATTTTAAAGAAAAGCAAATAACTTTTTATTTTGAAGATATGGTCGTACGGGCCCTTAATTATAAACAATTAGTGTGATGTTATGTAGCAAAATATTAGAAAAATTTCTGAGAAATACGATTATGTTAAGAAATCAAAATTCATATAAAATTACTAACAATTATTTCACACACCGTGAAAAAAATGCAAATTTTATTTATTACAATAATCGAACCGCAATCCAAAATAAAAATATTCAAATCCCAACCAATCAACAAGATAAAAAGAACAACAAATAAACTTGATAAAAATTAAAGATAAAATAGACAACTACAGCAAAGACCAACCAACCGACCAAGAGCAAATAAAACTGCAACTCTAGTTTATGAATTCAAGGCGAGACGTCTACAAAAAAAAAATCGAAATATAAAGAGTAACCCACACAAAACAAATTATAGAGACTAGAGACTAAATAAAAAGGGCAATAGCAAAGACAACAAATAAATATAATAATAAAGAAACCCAACTATTAGTTGGTCATAAACTAGTTTATCTAGCGGTCAAGACGAATTTCATAGGGCCCCTAAGGGGTTTTTATTGAGCACAAAACATATTTTTATAAAATTTTAATGAAAGTGATTAAAAATTTGATAGAAAGTAAAAAAAATCTACGTAGAATGAGAAGTTCAAAAATTCGTAATAAAAAGAGAATTTCTCTTAAAATTTGATTTTAAACGAGACAGTTCTATAGTCCAGACTGTAGACTGTTCTATAAACCAGACTATGGAATGTTCTATGGTCCAGACTATAGACTGTTCTATAGTCCAGACTATAGACTGTTCTATAGTCCAGACTATAGACTGTTCTATAGTCCAGACTATAGACTGTTCTATAGTCCAGACTATAGACTGTTCTATAGTCCAGACTATAGACTGTTCTATAGTCCAGACTATAGACTGTTCTATAGTCCAGACTATAGACTGTTCTATAGTCCAGACTATAGACTTTTCTATAGTCCAGACTATAGACTTTTCTATAGTCCAGACTATAGACTTTTCTATAGTCCAGACTATAGACTTTTCTATAGTCCAGACTATAGACTTTTCTATAGTCCAGACTATAGACTGTTCTATAGTCCAGACTATAGACTGTTCTATAGTCCAGACTATAGACTGTTCTATAGTCCAGACTATAGACTGTTCTATAGTCCAGACTATAGACTGTTCTATAGTCCAGACTATAGACTGTTCTATAGTCCAGACTATAGACTGTTCTATAGTCCAGACTATAGACTGTTCTATAGTCCAGACTATAGACTGTTCTATAGTCCAGACTATAGACTGTTCTATAGTCCAGACTATAGACTGTTCTATAGTCCAGACTATAGACTGTTCTATAGTCCAGACTATAGACTGTTCTATAGTCCAGACTATAGACTGTTCTATAGTCCAGACTATAGACTGTTCTATAGTCCAGACTATAGACTGTTCTATAGTCCAGACTATAGACTGTTCTATAGTCCAGACTATAGACTGTTCTATAGTCCAGACTATAGACTGTTCTATAGTCCAGACTATAGACTGTTCTATAGTCCAGACTATAGACTGTTCTATAGTCCAGACTATAGACTGTTCTATAGTCCAGACTATAGACTGTTCTATAGTCCAGACTATAGACTGTTCTATAGTCCAGACTATAGACTGTTCTATAGTCCAGACTATAGACTGTTCTATAGTCCAGACTATAGACTGTTCTATAGTCCAGACTATAGACTGTTCTATAGTCCAGACTATAGACTGTTCTATAGTCCAGACTATAGACTGTTCTATAGTCCAGACTATAGACTGTTCTATAGTCCAGACTATAGACTGTTCTATAGTCCAGACTATAGACTGTTCTATAGTCCAGACTATAGACTGTTCTATAGTCCAGACTATAGACTGTTCTATAGTCCAGACTATAGACTGTTCTATAGTCCAGACTATAGACTGTTCTATAGTCCAGACTATAGACTGTTCTATAGTCCAGACTATAGACTGTTCTATAGTCCAGACTATAGACTGTTCTATAGTCCAGACTATAGACTGTTCTATAGTCCAGACTATAGACTGTTCTATAGTCCAGACTATAGACTGTTCTATAGTCCAGACTATAGACTGTTCTATAGTCCAGACTATAGACTGTTCTATAGTCCAGACTATAGACTGTTCTATAGTCCAGACTATAGACTGTTCTATAGTCCAGACTATAGACTGTTCTATAGTCCAGACTATAGACTGTTCTATAGTCCAGACTATAGACTGTTCTATAGTCCAGACTATAGACTGTTCTATAGTCCAGACTATAGACTGTTCTATAGTCCAGACTATAGACTGTTCTATAGTCCAGACTATAGACTGTTCTATAGTCCAGACTATAGACTGTTCTATAGTCCAGACTATAGACTGTTCTATAGTCCAGACTTACTGTTCTATAGTCCAGACTATAGACTGTTCTATAGTCCAGACTATAGACAGTTCTATAGTCCAGACTATAGACTGTTCTATAGTCCAGACTATAGACTGTTCTATAGTCCAGACTATAGACTGTTCTATCGTCCAGACTGTAGACTGTTTTATAGTCCAGACTATAGACTGTTTTATAGTCCAGACTATAGACTGTTCTATATTCCAGACTATAGACTGTTCTATAGTCCAGACTATAGACTGTTCTATAGTTAAGAATATAAACTGTTCTGTAGTCAAGACCATGGACAATTCTATAGTCACGACTATGGACAATTCTATAGTCAACCCTATAGTCTGTTCTAGAGTCAAGACTATAGACTGTTTATACGAAAATTCTTTTAAAAAAGAGAATTCATTCGATTTGGTCAAAAATTTTTTTAAAAATATTCCTCTAAACCTACAAGTACCGCTTTAAACTTAAGTAGGGTGACAACAGAATACTTAAATTGGAAAAAAATAATAGTAAAAACTGAGAAAAAAGTTTTAAATAATAAAATTATTATAAACAGAAAACATACGCAAATAATGTTGGCGATATGATGGTGGTGGAGCTAGTGCTATTGGTGGTGGTCATAAAATCCATTTTAGACGACAAATTATCACGCGGCGTAGACAATGATGATGACGATGAAGTCGAAATGGAAGATAATGAGACCGAAGAGGACGGAGACGACATCAATGATGACAATTGAGGTTGATTTTGATCATACAAATTACAATTCAGATTATAGACATCAAGTGGCGATGTTGATGCTGATAACGTTGAAGATGATAATGTTGTAGTTGCACAATGCGTAGATATCGAATGATGTGGAGGCGGAGGTGGTGGCGTAGTTGAGGAAATAGAAGATTTTGATGTGGCAGACATATTCGCAGATAATGATGCATTATTATGATTATGTTGATTATAATTATGATACTGTTGGTGATTGTAATGTTGATGTGAATTCATTTGTGGTGCTTCATAGATGGGAGAAATTAAACGTTGTTGATGCTGTAAACCATCTACAACATCATCATGATCATCAGCATCATCATCATCATTATCATGACGATTAGATGTAACCGATGAAGCCGGAGGAAGTTGCAATACCAATTGATTATACTGATGATATTGTACTTTATTATTTGAATTATTATTGTAATTGTTGTTGTTATTATGTTGTAATTGTTGCATTCTTTGCAAATGATGAAACTGAGGGTGTCGATGATCCAACATATGTAAGTTTTCCAATTCCGTTATTGTATAATAATATGGAGATTCATCATTATACAATGTTGCTGCAGCTGATGCTGCTGCTACTGGATGCTTATCCATAGACATTCCATTTGCTGTCAATTCATTTTGATTTGTTCTGTATTGTGGCTCCAAATTATGAAATTTACTAACAAATGGATGTTTGGGTGTGTATTTCATAGTGGCTTCTTTTGTTTTGTTTGGTGTTGTTGTCGGAGTTGTTGCTGTTGTTGTCGTCTGATAGGCCAATATGGGATCATGATATTTGTATATTTCCGCTTGAGAGGAAGAGGATGTTGTCAGTGTTTCATTATCCGCTTTATGGTTGGATTTTGTTGCACGACTTTTGCTTGAGAATGAGGTTTTTGCATAAAGTTTTTTCATTTTTTTATATTTGGTTTGAGTTTTTTATTAACTTTTACACATATGAAATAGTTATTTTAAATTTATTTTTTTTTTTATAAAAATTAAATTTATTTCATTTTCTAGATAGAAAGGCAGGATTAAGATGTTGTTTGTTACAAAAGAGATTTTTGAAAATTTTCCATCAACATAGGGAATTTTGAAAATTTTTCAGTCTGTACTAGTATACAGTTTAGTTTGTAGTCTAGTCTTTGGTCTAGTCTATAGTCTAGTCAAAAGTCTATTCTATAGTCTAGTCTATAGTCTGGTCTATAGTCTAGTCTATAGTCTGGTCTATAGTCTAGTCTATAGTCTAGTCTATAGACTAGTCTATAGACTAGTATATATTCTGGTCTATAGTCTAGTCTATAGTCTAGTCTATAGTCTAGTCAATAGTCTATTCTATAGTCTAGTCTATGGTCTGGTCTATAGTCTAGTCTATAAAATAGTCTATAGTCTAGTCTGTAGTCTAGTCTATGGCCTAGTCTATTGTCGAGTGTAGTCTATAGTCTAGTTTATATTCTAGTCTATAATCTAGTCTACAATCTAGTCTATAATCTATTCTATATTCTAGTCTATAGTCTAGTCTATAGTCTAGTCTATAGTCTAGTATATAGTCTAGTCTATAGTCTAGTCTATAGTATAGTCTATAGTCTAGTCTATAGTCTAGTCTATGGTCTAGTCTATTGTCAAGTCAATAGTCTAGTCTATTGTCTTGTCTATAGTCTAGTCTATAGTCTAGTCTATAGTCCAGTCTGTAGTCTAGTTTATAGTCTAGTCTATAGTCTATTCTATAGTCAGGTGTATAGTCTAGTCTATAGTCTATTCTATAGTCTAGTCTATAGTCTAGTCTATAGTCTAGTCTATAGTCTAGTCTATAGTCTGGTCTATAGTCTAGTCTATAGTTTAGTCTATAGTCTAGTCTATAGTCTAGTCTATAGTTTAGTCTATAGTCTAGTCTATAGTCTAGTCTAGTCTATAGTCAACTCTATAGTCTAGTCTATAGTCTAGCCTATAGTCTAGTCTATAGTCTAGTCTACAGTCTAGTCTATAGTCTAGTCTATAGTCTAGTCTATAGTCTAGTCTATAGTCTAGTGTATAGTCTAGTTTATAGTCTAGTCTATAGTCTAGTCTATAGTCTAGTCTATAGTCTAGTCTATAGTCTAGTCTATAGTCTAGTCTATAGTCTAGTCTATAGTCCAGTCTATAGTTTAGTCTATAGTTTAGTCTAGTCTATAGTCTAGTCTATAGTCTAGTCTATAGTCTAGTCTATAGTCTAGACTATAGTCTAGTCTATAGTCTAGTCTATAGTCTAGTCTATAGTCTAGTCTATAGTCTAGTCTATAGTCTAGTCTATAGTCTAGTCTATAGTCTAGTCTATAGTCTAGTCTATAGTCTAGTCTATAGTCTAGTCTATAGTCTAGTCTATAGTCTAGTCTATAGTCTAGTCTATAGTCTAGTCTATAGTCTAGTCTATAGTCTAGTCTATAGTCTAGTCTATAGTCTAGTCTATAGTCTAGTCTATAGTCTAGTCTATAGTCTAGTCTATAGTCTAGTCTATAGTCTAGTCTATAGTCTAGTCTATAGTCTAGTCTATAGTCTAGTCTATAGTCTAGTCTATAGTCTAGTCTATAGTCTAGTCTATAGTCTAGTCTATAGTCTAGTCTATAGTCTAGTCTATAGTCTAGTCTATAGTCTAGTCTATAGTCTAGTCTATAGTCTAGTCTATAGTCTAGTCTATAGTCTAGTCTATAGTCTAGTCTATAGTCTAGTCTATAGTCTAGTCTATAGTCTAGTCTATAGTCTAGTCTATAGTCTAGTCTATAGTCTAGTCTATAGTCTAGTCTATAGTCTAGTCTATAGTCTAGTCTATAGTCTAGTCTATAGTCTAGTCTATAGTCTAGTCTATAGTCTAGTCTATAGTCTAGTCTATAGTCTAGTCTATAGTCTAGTCTATAGTCTAGTCTATAGTCTAGTCTATAGTCTAGTCTATAGTCTAGTCTATAGTCTAGTCTATAGTCTAGTCTATAGTCTAGTCTATAGTCTAGTCTATAGTCTAGTCTATAGTCTAGTCTATAGCCTAGTCTATAGTCTAGTCTATAGTTTAGTCTATAGTCTAATCTAGTCTATAGTTTAGTCTATAGTTTAGTCTATAGTCTAGTCTATAGTTTAGTCTATAGTTTAGTGTATAGTCTAGTCTATAGTCTAATCTATAGTCTAGTCTATAGTCTAGACAATAGTCTAGTCTATAGTCTAATCTATAGTCTAGTCTATAGTCTAGTCTATAGTCTAGTCTATAGTCTAGTCTATAGTCTAGTCTATAGTCTAGTCTATAGTGTAGTCTATAGTCTAGTCTATAGTGTAGTCTATAGTCTAGTCTATAGTCTAGTCTATAGTCTTGTCTGTTGTCCAGTCTAGTCTATAGTTTAGTCAAGTCTAGTCTATAGTTTAGGCTAGTCTATAGTCTACTCTATAGTCTAGTATATAGTCTAGTCTATAGTATAGTCTATAGTCTAGTATATAGTCCAGTATATAGTATAGTCTATAGTCTAGACTATAGTATAATCTATAGTCTAGTATAGTATATATGTATATCAAGGCCAAGTTTATTTCAAAAAAATCTCTTTTATAACACTCTTTACAGCTTCAAACTGCAGCGGTTGATTTTTTTTTTTTTATTTTTTTTATTTTATATCAATTCAGAACACTTGTTTTTCCCACGCAGTCTATATTGAGCGCACGACTAAAAAAGGGCATAATTCCAATATTTTATTTTTATAATATTTTTTTGCAAATTCACTAAAAAAATACTAACAATTTCACTTTTTCCACATGATTTTCCACTTTTTCTATTATTTTTGTAAAATTTTCTTTATTAAAAATTTTAAACAAAATTCACTTTTATAATTATTATTTTTTTAGTTTTCGCGTTACCGTTTTTTTCTTTTGAAATTTAGCGAAAGATATCTTTTATAAAAATAACTGATCGATGATTACAAAACTCATGAATGCGCAAACGAGCTCAAATCTCAACAAGCTTCTCACAACAACTAAAACTAATCTTAGAGACTTCAAGTCTCTATCCAAGAGATACAAATTTCTAGTCATAACATTCTGTGTTTAGTTTTGTTTAATTCATACAAATTTCATTACTACTATTACAATTTTGAGTTTAAAAAAGGAAAAACAACAACTACAACAACACACAGTATAAAATTAACACCAGCTCCAATATTTATAAACAACAACTACAGAAAAAAACTAGTTTCAAGTTATGACTCTTATAAAATAAACAACAGACATTCATTGTTTTGTTTAGTTCAATTCATTTATATGTTTGCTTTGATTATTTCTTTTACTCAAAATAGGAGAGAAAGAGAATTTTTACAATTTGTATTTGTATGCAACTAAAAGAGTGAGTGAGCCCCATCATCATCATCAGTTCAATGGGTAATCAATGTTTGTGTTTAGTTTTTTATATTTCTTGTTGTTGCTATGTTTTGTTTACATTGGTGCTGTTGTTGTTGTGGTGTTCATATTTGGCGTGTTCTGTATGCTTGGCTGAGTTCATGTTAAATATAAGAAAAAATCGGCAACAACATTATTGTTGCTGTTGGGGGCTATTTGTGGTCCAAGAAAACCATTTTATTGTAACTAGTCTTCCAGCTCACGAATGATGCATTTAAGACAACAACAATAAAAATCTGATTTTTTTCTTACAATTGATGAAATGTAAAAAAAACAACAATAACAACATCAAAATAAGAAACAGAGGCGTTTTCCGTGAGTGTCTTAACAAATGAGCACTTTTGGGGTTTTGGACCAAAAACTACAAGGGATAAAAGTACGGTTTTTATCCCGATTTAAGAATAGACTTCAAAGTAGACTATAGACTAGATTAAAGAGTAGACTAGACTATAGAATAGACTGCAGACTACATTATAGAGTATCTTGTAGGCTAGATTATAGAATAGACTGTAAACTAGACTATAGATTAAACTATAAACTATAGACTAGGCCATATACTAAACTATAGAATAGACTATAGATTAGACTATAGACTAGACTATAGACCAGACTATAGACTAGACTAAAGCGTAGTCTATAGACTAGTCTATAGACTGGACTATATACTAGAGTATAAACTAGACTATAGACTAGACTATAAACTAGACTATAGACTAGACTATAGACTAGACTGTAGAATAGACTTTAGACTAGACTATAGACTAGACTGTAGACTAGACTATAGACTAGACTGTAGACTAGACTATAGACTAGACTATAGACTAGTCTATAGTCTAGTCTATAGTCTAGACTATAGACTAGACTATAGACTAGTCTATAGACTAGTCTAAAGACTGGACTATATACTAGAGTATAGACTAGTCTATAGACTGGACTATATACTAGAGTATAGACTAGACTATAGACTAGACTATAGACTAGACTATAGACTAGACTATAGACTAGACTATAGACTAGACTATAGACTAGACTATAGACTAGACTATAGACTAGACTATAGACTAGACTATAGACTAGACTATAGACTAGACTATAGACTAGACTATAGACTAGACTATAGACTAGACTATAGACTAGACTATAGACTAGACTATAGACTAGACTATAGACTAGACTATAGACTAGACTATAGACTAGACTATAGACTAGACTATAGACTAGACTATAGACTAGACTATAGACTAGACTATAGACTAGACTATAGACTAGACTATAGACTAGACTATAGACTAGGACTATAGACTAGACTATAGACTAGACTATAGACTAGACTAGACTAGACTATAGACTAGACTATAGACTAGACTATAGACTAGACTATAGACTAGACTATAGACTAGACTATAGACTAGACTATAGACTAGACTATAGACTAGACTATAGACTAGACTATAGACTAGACTATAGACTAGACTATAGACTAGACTATAGACTAGACTATAGACTAGACTATAGACTAGACTATAGACTAGACTATAGACTAGACTATAGACTAGACTATAGACTAGACTATAGACTAGACTATAGACTAGACTATAGACTAGACTATAGACTAGACTATAGACTAGACTATAGACTAGACTATAGACTAGACTATAGACTAGACTATAGACTAGACTATAGACTAGACTATAGACTAGACTATAGACTAGACTATAGACTAGACTATAGACTAGACTATAGACTAGACTATAGACTAGACTATAGACTAGACTATAGACTAGACTATAGACTAGACTATAGACTAGACTATAGACTAGACTATAGACTAGACTATAGACTGACTATAGACTAGACTATAGACTAGACTATAGACTAGACTAGACTATAGACTAGACTATAGACTAGACTATAGACTAGACTATAGTCTAGACTAGACTATAGTCTAGACTAGACTATAGACTAGACTATAGACTAGACTATAGACTAGACTATAGACTAGACTATAGACTAGACTATAGACTAGACTATAGACTAGACTATAGACTAGACTATAGACTAGACTATAGACTAGACTATAGACTAGACTATAGACTAGACGATAGAATAGACTATAGACTAGACTATAGACTAGACTATAGACCAGTCTATAGACTAGACTACAGATTAGACTACAGACTAGTCTAGAGATTAGACTATAGACAAGACTACTCTAGAGACTAGACTATAGACTAGACTAGTCTAGAGACTAGACTATAGACTAGACTATTTATTCTACTATTTTAAAGAAAAATTTCAAAAATCTTTGCCGTTATAAAAAAATTACAAAATTATACTCTTGAATTCATTTGACAACAAATAGTACTTTTACGTTTAGTACCTTTCCCCTTAGTAATACTTCTCATTCTCCCATTTATCATCTCCATCTTCTTTAAATACCGTCAAACGCACACATATGATGCTCATCTTCTGCTTTATAATGATCATGGTCTTTAAGCACCTCGTAAAATGTTTAATTTGAAGTTTTAGCACGAGTCTTTTTTAACTGCAATGATCGCGCGGTAAAGTCATCTAGAAAGACCATTTAAATACGACCCTATTTTCAACTTAACGTCATTAGTTGCTTAGTTTAAGCTTGATCTTACAGCTCAAATGGAAGTCGGTCATAAAAAAAGCCAAAACAACCTTATAAACTACTTAAATGCACTAGATACTAAAATAGGAAAAAAATATCTAAATTCCCTGTAAAAAAAGGTAATTTTGACCTTCATTGTTATAGGAAAAATGAGTTTATTGACACATGTGGGGATTTTTACGCTTTTTATGGAGATCTATGGAGACTTTTGGGATAAAAATCTTAAATCTTAAAACATAAAAATGAAATTGTAATTTGCAAATATTTAAGATTTTTATTAAAATTAGTTCTTTGTAGAAAACTCCGGAAATAAGAATTTTATCTGCATTAGAAGTTCAATGAATTCTCAAGTATTTTTACAAATCGAATAACTCGTTAACGAGTTCTCTGAAGTAGATTAGAAAAAGTTGTTTTGAAAAAAGTAAGCTTAACCGGGAAATAATTGACATTGTATGACTCAGATGAAATGTCACATAAAGAATTTACAATAACAAATGAAATTATTTAAAAAATAGTAAGAATCTTATAAATTAATTCTAGATACGAGGGTTGTGTGAGTCATTCTTAACGCCACGTAATCTAAACTTTAGAAGAATCCAACAAAATGTTTCCACAGTTAAGATATCAGGGACAGTTGCGGTTATCTGAAAGTTTAAATAACGAACGTCTTGGTAGCCGAACACATAACACACCACCTTCCTAAGTCTCTAACCCTTCACAAAAAAATTAACTTTTATTTTCTTCTAACACTCAGGTATTTGAGGAAACAAGTGTTCAAGTGAAACATTTAATAAACTATAAAGAAAACTGCATAACAATACACTTCGCTTAATGCATTCTGCTGACTTCCCCGTACGTCCACCATAATGCACATATTTTACGCTGACCAGAGAAAGACAGCAGATAGACAGACAGACAGACGATGAACTGTGATTTGTGAGAAAGTAATGATTAATATTCTTGTCATGTTAAATGTGATAATGGTTTTGTATATTTCTTATTATTTTCTTCGTTTTTTACATTATTTGTAAAACGTTCTTAACTTAATAATTGAAGAGTTAAAGCACCTGGTTGAAGAAAAAAGTTTAAGAAAATAATAATGAAGAAAATGGGGGGAAATAATATAACAAAGCAAATCTATTATCGTTATAATTTGTAAAAACACCATTTCCAATAAGAATTACAAAAAGAATACAAAATGAAAGGGAGGTTCCTACGGTAGACTAAATGGTTTGAGGGTCCAATACCCTCCAGAGACTCTGATAAAGAAACGGATCTATTGTTTACATAGACTAACTAACTAACTAACTAACTAACTAACTAACTAACTAACTAACTAACTAACTACTAACTAACTAACTAACTAACTACTAACTAACTAACTAACTACTAACTAACTAACTAACTAACTAACTAACTAACTAACTAACTAACTAACTAACCTAACTAACTAACTAACTAACTAACTAACTAACTAACTAACTAACTAACTAACGCTACTAACTAACTAACTAACTAACTAACTAACTAACTAACTAACTAACTACTAACAACTAAACTAACTAACTAACTAACTACTAACTAACTAACTAACTAACTAACTAACTAACTAACTAACTAACTAACTAACTAACTAACTAACTACTAACTAACTAACTACTACTAAACTAACTAACTAACTAACTAACTAACTAACTAACTAACTAACTACTAACTAACTAACTAACTAACTAACTAACTAACTAACTAACTACTAACTAACTAACTAACTAACTAACTAACTAACTAACTAACTAACTAACTAACTAACTACTAACTAATAACTAAACTAACTAACTAACTAACTAACTAACTAAACTAACTACTAAATAACTAACTAACTAACTAACTAACTAACTACCTACCTACCTAACTAACTAACTAAAGACTAAAGTGCAGACTATGGGCTAGAATATAGTACGGACTATGGACTAGAAAATAGTCTAGAATAAAGACTAGACTATAGTTCTGACTATAGACTATGGTCTTGACTAGACTACACTTAAGGCTAGACTATTGACTACACTATAGACTATAGGCTAGACTATAGACTAGACTATAGGCTAGACTATAGACTAGACTATAGACTAGACTATAGACTAGACTATAGACTAGACTATAGACTAGACTAGACTAGACTATAGACTAGACTATAGACTAGACTATAGACTAGACTATAGACTAGACTATAGACTAGACTATAGACTAGACTATAGACTAGACTATAGACTAGACTATAGACTAGACTATAGACTAGACTATAGACTAGACTATAGACTAGACTATAGACTAGACTATAGACTAGACTATAGACTAGACTATAGACTAGACTATAGACTAGACTATAGACTAGACTATAGACTAGACTATAGACTAGACTATAGACTAGACTATAGACTAGACTATAGACTAGACTATAGACTAGACTATAGACTAGACTATAGACTAGACTATAGACTAGACTAGACTATAGACTAGACTAGACTATAGACTAGACTATAGACTAGACTATAGACTAGACTATAGACTAGACTATAGACTAGACTATAGACTAGACTAGACTATAGACTAGACTAGACTATAGACTAGACTAGACTATAGACTAGACTAGACTATAGACTGACTAGACTATAGACTAGACTAGACTAGACTATAGACTAGACTAGACTAGACTAGACTAGACTAGACTAGACTAGACTATAGACTAGACTATAGACTAGACTATAGACTAGACTATAGACCTAGACTATAGACTAGACTATAGACTAGACTATAGACTAGACCTATAGACCTAGACTATAGACTAGGACTATAGACTAGACTATAGACTAGACTATAGACTAGACTATAGACTAGACTATAGACTAGACTATACTAGACTAGACTCTACTATCGACTAGACTATAGACTAGGACTATAGACTAGGACTATAGACTAGGACTATGACTAGACTATAGACTAGACTATAGACTAGACTATACCGACTGACTATAGACTAGACTATAGGACTAGACTATAGACTAGATAGACTATAGACTAGACTATAGACTAGACTATAGACTAGACTATAGCTAGACTATAGACTAGACTATAGACTAGACTTATAGACTAGACTATAGATAGACTATAGACTAGACTATAGACTAGACTATAGACTAGACTATAGACTAGACCTAGACTAGACTATAGACTAGACTATAGACTAGATATAGACTAGACTATAGACTAGACTATAGACTAGACTATGACTAGACTATAGACTAGACTATAGACTAGACTATAGACTAGACTATAGACTAGACTATAGACTAGACTATAGACTAGACTATAGACTAGACTATAGACTAGACTATAGACTAGACTATAGACTAGACTATAGACTAGACTATAGACTAGACTATAGACTAGACTATAGACTAGACTATAGACTAGACTATAGACTAGACTATAGACTAGACTATAGACTAGACTATAGACTAGACTATAGACTAGACTATAGACTAGACTATAGACTAGACTATAGACTAGACTATAGACTAGACTATAGACTAGACTAGACTAGACTATAGACTAGACTATAGACTAGACTATAGACTAGACTATAGACTAGACTATAGACTAGACTATAGACTAGACTATAGACTAGACTATAGACTAGACTATAGACTAGACTATAGACTAGACTATAGACTAGACTATAGACTAGACTATAGACTAGATAGATAGACTATAGACTAGACTATAGACTAGACTATAGACTAGACTATAGACTAGACTATAGACTAGACTATAGACTAGACTATAGACTAGACTATAGACTAGACTATACTAGACTATAGACTAGACTATAGACTAGACTATAGACTAGACTATAGACTAGACTATAGACTAGACTATAGACTAGACTATAGACTATAGACTAGACTATAGACTATACTACTATAGACTAGACTATAGACTAGACTATAGACTAGACTATAGACTAGACTATAGACTAGACTATAGACTAGACTATAGACTAGACTATAGACTAGACTATAGACTAGACTATAGACTAGACTAGACTATAGACTAGACTATAGACTAGACTATAGACTAGACTATAGACTAGACTATAGACTAGACTATAGACTAGACTATAGACTAGACTATAGACTAGACTATAGACTAGACTATAGACTAGACTATAGACTAGACTATAGACTAGACTATAGACTAGACTATAGACTAGACTATAGACTAGACTATAGACTAGACTATAGACTAGACTATAGACTAGACTATAGACTAGACTATAGACTAGACTATAGACTAGACTATAGACTAGACTATAGACTAGACTATAGACTAGACTATAGACTAGACTATAGACTAGACTATAGACTAGACTATAGACTAGACTATAGACTAGACTATAGACTAGACTATAGACTAGACTATAGACTAGACTATAGACTAGACTATAGACTAGACTATAGACTAGACTATAGACTAGACTATAGACTAGACTATAGACTATAGACTAGACTATAGACTAGACTATAGACTAGACTATAGACTAGACTATAGACTAGACTATAGACTAGACTATAGACTAGACTATAGACTAGACTATAGACTAGACTATAGACTAGACTATAGACTAGACTATAGACTAGACTATAGACTAGACTATAGACTAGACTATAGACTAGACTATAGACTAGACTATAGACTAGACTATAGACTAGACTATAGACTAGACTATAGACTAGACTATAGGCTAGACTATAGACTAGACACTAAACTATACAACTAAATATTGACCTAAAATAATTATTTCATGTTCGGTTTTCAGCTTTTAAAACAGTGTAATCATCTCTCATAAACTTTACACTTGTTAATCTAACCATTTACCAATCTAATCATTCATGTTACTTGTCCATCTCAATTCAACATCAGCGTCATCTTCACATCGTTTTAAACGGCCCATTTAAAGAATGACCATCTGATGAACACACAAATAATTATAGAAAACTTCACTTGAACTCTCCTCATCGAAGAAATCTTAAGAAATCATTGTTGATTTGTTGCGCTTGTTTCTTTTGAAAGATTCTGTGTGAAATGATGAAAATCTCGTATCATTAAAATGATTAATAATTATGAGTTAAGTTTAGTTAGATTTTTTTTTATTTCATTCTTAATGTATTTTTCATAGATTCTCTCGTATTAAGTGAATACGCTTAAGCGGTTGAACATGAAATAATAAAAATTGTATTAAAGGTATAGATTTGATTGGTAACAATATAATGGTTTTAATGGAGGCTTTTTTTTTTTGTAAGAAGAGTTTAGTAAAAGTAAATATAAAGTTTTTTTAGAAAAGAATCTTAAATGAAAGTTTTTAAGTGAATTAATGCATTTTTCTTTCAATTCTCAAGCATAAATGAAATAAAAAGTTAAATCGGAATGTAAAAGAATTTAACTTAATCATGTTGAGTCCAGAGCATTTTCACTTGAAAGTTTAATAAAAATTATAAAGAGAAAGATAGTTTTAAAGAAACTTAAGATCAGAGACATCATATAGAAGATAGGATCGGTGCTGAATGCTATTAAAGAGAACAATAGGTACGAAATGGGACCCACGTCATTTTAAGACACATTGACTTTTTAAAAGCGTGATCAGATCAATGCTAACTTAAACTTCATTAATCTGTTGGACTTCTTTAAATTAAAATGCTTTGAATAAAAAAAATGCGTATTAAAACAGCACATTAACCAGACTAAATATGCTTGAAAAAATATAATGTAAATACCATTACAAGAATCGTTAAAAATCTTATAACATAAAAAAAATTAAACCACAATAATCAGTGTTTAAAAATCTACCACTAAAGTCTTGTATATAGACAACTTAAAACTATGTATTGTAACTGAAGCATAATGACTAAAGTCAACATCATTATCTACATCAACTATATCATCATTGCTGGTTGGTATTTCTAACGCAGCAGCAGCAGCTGATTGACGTTTGATGATTAAGTATAACGCGACGCAAAAGCATCTAAGCATTAAACTTTTTAATTATGCGGCAAATTACAAAGTTTTTTAAATAAAAAATCACTATAGTCTAGTCTATAGTCTAGTCTATAGTCTAGTCTATAGTCTAGTCTATAGTCTAGTCTATAGTCTAGTCTATAGTCTAGTCTATAGTCTAGTCTATAGTCTAGTCTATAGTCTAGTCTATAGTCTAGTCTATAGTCTAGTCTATAGTCTAGTCTATAGTCTAGTCTATAGTCTAGTCTATAGTCTAGTCTATAGTCTAGTCTATAGTCTAGTCTATAGTCTAGTCTATAGTCTAGTCTATAGTCTAGTCTATAGTCTAGTCTATAGTCTAGTCTATAGTCTAGTCTATAGTCTAGTCTATAGTCTAGTCTATAGTCCAGTCTATAGTCTAGTCATAGTCTAGTCTATAGTCTAGTCTATAGTCTAGTCTATAGTCTAGTCTATAGTCTAGTCTATAGTCTAGTCTATAGTCTAGTCTATAGTCTAGTCTATAGTCTAGTCTATAGTCTAGTCTATAGTCTAATCTAATAGTCTAGTCTATAGTCTAGTCTATAGTCTAGTCTATAGTCTAGTCTATAGTCTAGTCTATAGTCTAGTCTATAGTCTAGTCTATAGTCTAGTCTATAGTCCTAGTCTATAGTCTAGTCTAGAGTCTAGTCTAGTAGTCTAGTCTAGTCTATAGTCTAGTCCTATAGTCTAGTCTATAGTCTAGTCTATAGTCTAGTCTATAGGAGTCTATAGTCTAGTCTATAGTCTAGTCTATAGTCTAGTCTATAGTCTAGTCTATAGCCTAGTCTATAGTCTAGTCTATAGTCTAGTCTATAGTCTAGTCTATAGTCTAGTCTATAGTCTAGTCTATAGTCTAGTCTATAGTCTAGTCTATAGTCAAGTCTAGAGTCTAGTCTATAGTCTAGTCTATAGTCTAGTCCATAGTCCGGTTTTTAGTCTATAGTCTAGTGTATAGTCTAGTCTATAGTCTAGTGCACAGACTAGTCTATAGCCTAGTCTATAGTCCAGTCTATAGCCTAGTCTATAGTCCAGTCTATAGTCTAGTCTATAGTCTAGTCTATAGTCTAGTCTATAGTTTAGTCTATAGTCTAGTCTATAGTCTAGTCTATAGTCTAGTCTATAGTCTAGTCTATAGTTTAGTCTATAGTCTGGTGTATAGTCTAGTCTATAGTCTAGTCTATAGTCTAGTCTATAGTCTAGTCTATAGTTTAGTCTATAGTTAGTCTATAGTCTAGTCTATAGTCTAGTCTAGTCTATAGTCTATTCTATAGTCTAGTCTATAATCTAGTGTATAGTCTAGTCTATAGTCTAATCTATAGTCTAGTCTATAGTCTAGTCTATAGTCTACTCTATGGTCTACTCTATGGTCTAGTCTATAGTCTAGTCTATAGTCTAGTCTATGGTCTAGTCTATAGTCTAGTCTATAGTCTAGTCTATAGTCTCGTCTATAGTCTGGTCTATTAGAAAATTCAGATAAGTTTGAGTGTGAGTAAAATTGTGCTCAAATTAATTAAATAAACTTCTTTATTGCTTTATCTTGTCCACTACTGGTCATTGAATTTTATTTAATTTTTCTGTGGTCAACTGAACAAATATGGCAGACAAATAAATAAATATTCATTAAGAATCAATAAAATCAAGTTGTATGGTGTTTGAAGATAAATTTAAAGCTTGAAAGGAGAAACATATTTATTTGTAAATAAATTTTTTGCCAAATTTGGTTTGTGTGCTATTGTTGTTTTTTTATATTTCTGGCCATAATGAGTATTTGCGTCATAATGCCAATTTTAATTACAAAAAAAGCCATAATTAGTAAATAGACCTTCTTTTTATATTATTTGCGAAAAAGTGGTCAGTTGAGAGTTAAATAGAAGTGAGTGGCATGAAGTTATATGAAGGTGACAGCATATGTTGCATACAAATTATGTGATTGAAACAAGAGAAAATTGCTAAGATTTTAAGGAACGAATGTCTAATATGTTAATGTTTTAGCAAAGTTAAGAAACTATTTAAATACTTTAAATTAATTTGATATTAAAATTTCAATCTTTAAGCTTTTTTGTTAGAAAATTCATAATTATTTTCAAAAAGTTTTGTTTTTTACCACAATTTCAGTGATAAAAATTCCTTTAAAGCAATAAAATCTAACAAAACTTTAATAAACTTTTACTGTCAACAACTAAAACGAACAAAATAAAACTTTTCTATAAAGGATTATATAAACCCATCCCTATCCTCTCCCCTCTTCTATTCCAGAACCTACTAGCCACCACTGATGACAGTACAACAAAGTTTAACTACTGACAACAAGGACACACCTTTTTCTACACATCAGCAAATAAACCCTTAAAAGTTGCCAACTATAAACGCCTTTAAGTATACTATACTTTTACTATATATATAAAAAATTTAAATCAAAATTATTATGTATATAGTTCTACATTATTGACATGTAATTTGTTTTAGTTTCACTTGTGTTTTTTTACAACTTCCCTAAAAAAAAAACACAAATTAATTTATTTTCCTACTATTTGACCTCATTAGTTTTGACCTACTTTTGGTACGGCATTATAGTTAAGGCTTCTTCTTGTTCTTGCTTTCATACAAATCAATTTTTATCTTAAGATAATAATGAATAAAGACTCAACCAAAATGTCTAATGATCAAGTACTTTGAGTAAACGAGTATTGTAGTTGTTAATTAATTAAAAAAACATAAAATAACAAAAAAAAAAAAAAAAAAAAAAAAAACATTAACATTTTATTGTTAGTTTACTGTAATTTTGTATAATAGAGTAAAAATATCTTAAACTGTAGTTAATGGTAGCAAAACAGAAATCACTTGAAAACAATTAAGGTGTTTTTGAAGCTGATGTTAGAGTAATAAAGCCTATAGGGGGACTAACACAACGACAGGTGGAATACACTATTTCCTCACTTAAAATCATAAAAGTTTTCTATACAAAATTTTCTATACTCTATACACTGGACTATAGACTAATCTATACACTGGACTGAGGACTAATCTAACTCATTGGACTATAGACTAATCTATAGTCTGAACTATAGACTAATCTATAGTCTGGACTATAGACTAATCTATACACTAGACTATAGACTAATCTATAGTCTGGACTATATACTAATCTATACACTAGACTATAGACTAATCCATAGTCTGGACTATGGACTAATCTATAGTCTGGCCTATAGACTAATCTATAGTCTGGACTATAGACTGATCTATAGTCTGGACTACAGACTAAACAATAGTCTGGACTATAGACTATCTATAGTCTGGACTATAGACTAATCTATAGTCTGGACTATAGACTATCTATAGTCTAGACTATAGACTAATCTATAGTCTAGACTATAGACTAATCTATAGTTTGGACTATAGACTTATCTATAGTCTGGACTATAGACTAATCTATACACTGGACTATAGACTAACCTATACACTGGACTATAGGAAATCTATAGTCTGGACTATAGGAAATCTATAGTCTGGACTATAGGAAATCTATAGTCTGGACTATAGGAAATCTATAGTCTGGACTATAGGAAATCTATAGTCTGGACTATAGACTAATCTATAGTCTGGACTATAGACTATCTATAGTCTGGACTATAGACTAATCTATAGTTTGGACTATAGACTTATCTATAGTCTGGACTATAAACTAATCTATACACTGGACTATAGACTAACCTATACACTGGACTATAGGCAATCTATAGTCTGGACTATAGGAAATCTATAGTCTGGACTATAGGAAATCTATAGTCTGGACTATAGACTAATCTGTAGCCTTGACTGTAGACTAATCTATAGTCTGGACTATTGACTAATCTGTATCTGGACAGCTGGGCCTACAGCTATATCAAGAATCTTAAGTCTGAACTACAGTTTAGTCTCTTAACCAATAGTCTGGATTGTAGAGTAATAGTTGTGACTATATATTCTCGTCTAACGTGTCTATTATAGTCTAGTACATAGAGAAGACTTTAGTAGTCTATAGTCTCGTATATAGTCTAGTCTATAGTCTAGTCTATAGTCTAGTCTATAGTCTAGTCTATAGTCTAGTCCTATAGTCTAGTCTATAGTCTAGTCTATAGTCTAGTCTATAGTCTAGTCTATAGTCTAGTCTAGTCTATATAGTCTATAGTCTAGTCTATAGTCTAGTCTATAGTCTAGTCTATAGTCTAGTCTATAGTCTAGTCTATAGTCTAGTCTATAGTCTAGTCTATAGTCTAGTCTATAGTCTAGTCTATAGTCTAGTCTATAGTCTAGTCTATAGTCTAGTCTATAGTCTAGTCTATAGTCTAGTCTATAGTCTAGTCTATAGTCTAGTCTATAGTCTAGTCTATAGTCTAGTCTAGTCTAGTCTATAGTCTAGTCTATAGTCTAGTCTATAGTCTAGTCTATAGTCTAGTCTATAGTCTAGTCTATAGTCTAGTCTATAGTCTAGTCTATAGTCTAGTCTATAGTCTAGTCTATAGTCTAGTCTATAGTCTAGTCTATAGTCTAGTCTATAGTCTAGTCTATAGTCTAGTCTATAGTCTAGTCTATAGTCTAGTCTATAGTCTAGTCTATAGTCTAGTCTATAGTCTAGTCTATAGTCTAGTCTATAGTCTAGTCTATAGTCTAGTCTATAGTCTAGTCTATAGTCTAGTCTATAGTCTAGTCTATAGTCTAGTCTATAGTCTAGTCTATAGTCTAGTCTATAGTCTAGTCTATGTCTAGTCTATAGTCTAGTCTATAGTTATCTATAAGTCTAGTCTATAGTCTAGTCTATAGTCTAGTCTATAGTCTAGTCTATAGTCTAGTCTATAGTCTAGTCTATAGTCTAGTCTATAGTCTAGTCTATAGTCTAGTCTATGTCTAGTCTTAGTCTAGTCTATAGTCTAGTCTATAGTCTAGTCTATAGTTAGTCTATAGTCTAGTCTATAGTCTAGTCTATAGTCTAGTCTATAGTCTAGTCTATAGTCTAGTCTATAGTCTAGTCTATTAGTCTAGTCTCTAGTCTAGTCTAGTCTAGTCTATAGTCTAGTCTATAGTCTAGTTATAGTATATACTAATTTATTGTATGAAATTTAGTTTAGTTTATAGTCTAAACTATTATCTAGTCTATAGTCTCAAACCTTTAGTCTAGTCTATAATCTGAAGCTCTTTCGAAAGTTGTTGTCTTTCGGATGCTATCGCCTTAACAACAAACACTTAAATTTCAAGCGCTGCAGTATATAAAGTTTATGCAGTAGATACAATATTGTTTTAGAGTGTCTAGGCATGTGTGTCTGTCTGTCTGCCTTACGTTGCACATTTACCAAACATGCAGTTTTAGTTTTAGTTGCAGATAATGCATCACGTGGTAAATAGAACAAATATGATAATAAACAAACAAACAAATGAATGATGATGTTTTGGGGATGTTGGTGAAAAAACAACCAAACCAAACGAATTTCACTTGTTTTAAAGAGAAGAAAGCAAAATAAAAAAAGCGAAGACTAATAAGTGAAATATAATGAAAAATGGAAAAAAAGAATACATATATAAATAATAATTCAAAGCACTTAATAATTTGTAGAGCGATAATTAAAACATTTGTATAAAAAAACGAGGAAATAAAACCACCAAGTAGTGAGTTTATATCAGCAACTTTTTTTTGCATAATGTTTAAACAAAAAGTATAAAGTTTTTTTTATCATTTGTATGGTTCGTTATTGTTTTAAATTTTTTTTTTTTGCAAAAAATAAACTTAGTTTTTATCACTTGTATAGCAGTTAGAGTAAAAATATTTATACATAATTATAAACAAATTGTATGCAGTAGTTAAGCGATAACAAATACGTTTCCTTTTCACTGTTTAGTTATGCAGCCTACTTTTAGGCGCCAGGTTTTTGTTTAACATATTAATGGTTTTTCGTTAAGGATTAGTTAATTTTTTTAATGATTTTGTTAAATTATTAATAGAAATTAAAAAGTACAGTTTCTGCTTATTAATACAATAGTTTTCACTAGCTTTTGATGGCTAAAACGTATTTTTAAGCCGCCTGAAAGTATGCATTATTTTAACACTTTGTTTGCCGCCTAAAAGTTGACACTTTTTAGTTTTTTTTGATATTTTTATTTTAAAATTTTAAATCTAAATAAATTTTATTAATATTTTTCTCAATTTCTTTGTTTAAATACTTTTTATTTAAATTTTTTAATCTTTGTTTATAAAAATTTTTTATTTAAAAGAATGTTTTTCTATATCTCAAAAAATGTTCGACTTTTTTGCCTTAAACATCTTATCACCAAGAATTTTTTTTATAAAATTTATTTCTTATAATTTTCAACATAAACTTTTTGCTAAAACTTACTGCTCTTGCTGACAAATGTTACCCATTTAATAAAGTTTTGTTTTTTTTCACAAAGAAAAAAAAAAAAAAAACAAAATAACTTTTAACCTGCGTTACGCATTCACCGAAAACAGCGTAAAAAACCCTCCAAAAAAAAGAAAACATTTTCGCACAAAATCTAAAACTCTTCAAAGGGTGAGTAAAGAAGTTTTGCCTATTTCCAAGTTTTTTGTTCTAAAAACAAAAAAATTAATTTAAAAAAACTTTAGTTTGTTTATATTTTATGTGTTTTGGGAATAAACAAAAAAAAAAAAAAAAAAAAACCAAAAGTCTTTAGGTGTTATCACGCACACCTTGTTGCCTTTCTGTCGTTAATGTGTAACGTTTCTTACGCTCTCTTAGGTGGCCCAACATCATACAGGTTGGCAGACAGACAGACAGACACTTAGAAAATTAACTTGCCAAGTAATAATTTATTAAAAGTGTTAAAAAGTTTATCTTTCTAGAACACAAAAAGCTTGCGCATTAATGAAAATTGACAGTAACTGACAAAAAAAAAATGTTGCCTACTTTTAGGCTGTAAAAAAAATTAACCCTTAAACAGTCTGAGCCGGATCAAAATGAAAGTTTTTGTTAGAAAAATGAAAAACAATATTAAAATTAAAAAGTTTACAGTTATTTTTAAAAGTTTATACAACAGAAATTTAAAATCTGTTAAAAGTTTTTATCCCAAAAGATTCGAATTATTGTGAAAATGGAATAAAAAGACAGAATATTCAAAAATCTTCAATTAACGAAGAATTTGTTTTAAAATTCTCTGTAGAATAAGCAATTTTTTTCTAAAAATCTCTAAAGAGACAGAATTGTATGTAATATTCGCGATAGTAAGACATTTTGTTAAAAATAAAAAATCTTCTATAAAAGAAGAATTTGTTCTAGAATTTTCTATGGAAAAAGAATTTCATCGAATATTCGTGATATAAAGACAATTTGTTCGAAAATCTTCAATAAAAGAAGAATTTGTTCTAAAATTATCCATAGAAAGAGTAATTTAGCTCAAAAACTCTATATAGGAAAATAATTTCATAAAATTTGTTCTAAAATTTTCCATAGAAAGAGTAATTTAGCTTAAAAATTCTATATATGAAAAGAATTTCATCAAATATTCGCGATAGAGAGAACATTTTTTGAAAAATCTACAATAAAAGAAGAATTTGTTCCAAAATTTTCTGTAGAAAGAGTAAATTTGACCTAAAATACTCTATAGAAAAAGAATCTCATCGAATATTCGCGATGGTTAGGTAATTTGCTTGAAAATCTTTAATAAAAGAAGAATTTGTTCTACAATTCTTTATAGAAAGAACAGTATGTTCCTCTATAAAAGAGGAATTTGTACTGAAACTCTCTGTAAAAGAAGCAAATTTGCTGAAAAACTCTCTGTAAATAGGAATTTCATTGAATATTCGCGATAAAAAGACAATTTGTTCGAAAATCTTCAATAAAAGAAGAATTTGTTTTAAAATTCTTTATAGAAAGAGTAATTTAACTCAAAATTCTATACAGGAAAAGAATTTCATCGAATATTCGTGATAGAAAGAAAGTTTGTTCGAAAATCTACAATAATAGAAGAATTTGTTTTAAAAATCTCTGTAGAAAGTGCAAATTTGTTCTAATATATTCTATAGAAAAATAATCTGACTGAATATTCACGATAGATAGGAAATCTGCTCCAAAATCTTTAATAAAAGCAGAATTTGTTCTACAATTGAAAGAACAGAATGTTCGAAAGTCGTATATAAAAAAATAATTTGTTCTGAAATTCTCTGTAGAAAGAGAATGAATATTCGCGATACGAAGAAAATTTGTTCGAAAATCTAAAATAAAAGAATTCCTTTTAAATTCTCTATAGGAAATGAGTTTCATCGAATATTCGCGACAGAAAGAAAATTCCTTATAGAAAAAGAATTTTATCGAATATTCACGATAGGAAAACATTTGTTCTAAAATTCTCTATAGAAAGAAACAATTTGTTTTAAAATCCTCTATAGAAAAAAGAGTTTTATCGAATATTCGCGATAGAAAGACAGTTTATTCGAAAATCTTCAATAAAAGAAGAATTTTTTCTAAAATTCTCTAAAGAAGCAGAATTTTATCGAATATTTCCGATAGAAAGGCAGTTTGTTCGAAAATCTTTGATAAAAAGAAAATTTGTTCTAAAATTCTCTATAGAAAGAGCAAATTTGCTCGAAAATTTTCTATAGAAAGAGAATTTTATGGAATATTCGCGATAGGTAGACAATTTGTTCAAAAATTTTTAATAAAATAAGAATTTGTTCTAAAATTATTTACAGAAGAAGAGTTTTATCGAATATTCGCGATAGGAAGACATTTTTTTCGAAAATCTATAATAAAGGAAGAATTTGTTCTAAAATTCTCTATAGTATTTTCGAAAAAAAAAGAATTTCTTTTAATATTCTCTATAGAAAGAACAAATTTGTTCTAAAATTCTCTATAGAAACAGAATTTGATCGAATATTCGCGATAATAAGACAGTTCGTTTTCAATAAAAAGAAGTATTTGTTATAAAATTTTATATAAAAACAGAATTTTTTAATTCTATATAGAAAAAGAATTTCACTGAATATTCGCGATAAAAAGAAAATTTGTTCGAAAATCTTCAATAAAAGAAAATTTTGTTTTAAAATTCTTTATAGAAAGAGAATTTTATCGAATATTCGCGATAGGAAGACAATATGTTCTAAAATCTTTTATAAATGAGGAATTTGTTTAAAAATTCTCTGCATAGAAAAATATTTCATAGAATATTCGCGATAGAAAGACGGTTTGTTCGAAAATCTTCAATAAAAGTAACATTTGTTCTAAAATTCTCTATAGAAAAATAATTTTATAGAATAAAAAGAATTCGTTTGAGCTAATTTTCTCAGAAATTCTCTCTAGAAAGATAATTTTATTGAATATTCGCAATAGAAAGACATTATTTCGAAAATTTTCAATAAAAGAATGATTTGCTCTAAAATTCTCTATAGAAAGAGCAAATTTGTTCAAAAATTTTCTATAGAAAAAGAATTTAATGGAATATTCTTGATAGAAAGATAGTTTGTTCTAAATTTCTCCCTAGAAAAAGAATTTCATTGAATATTCGCGATAGAAAGCCAGTTAGTTGGAAAATTTTCAATAAAAGAAGAAACTGTTGTAAAATTCTCTATAGAAAGAGCAAAATTATTACAAAATTCTCTATAGAAAAATAATTTAATGGTATATTCGCGATAGAAAGATAGTTTGTTTTAAATTTCTCCCTAGAAAAAGAATTTGTTCGATTATATGCTACAGAATAGTGCATAATAAGTGAAAGCTCCTAGAAAAGTGTATAACAATTTCTCTGAATGTATAAACCCCTAAATGTATGTGTTAAATTTAATGTTATTAAAATTATTTCATACCTGTAAACTTTTAATAAGGCTCTTTAGTATAACGAGTATAATAAGGATATTTTTTTTGGAGGTTGTTGTTAACTTGTTGTAGTTATTAAGTGGAGGAAAATAAAAGAGGGTTGGGCACAACACTAGACCTCACCCAATGGGCTCTTTAGTGGAACACACAACGGGAACAAACAGAAAAAATTAAGCCCCATACAAAAACAACAATAATAATGACAACACAAAACCAGCGTGTTACCAAAGACAGAAGGACGAAGTTAATGTTTGTTAATTTAAAGTTTTTTTAAAGCTCTATTATTATTTTTATTAAAAAATATTAAACAAAACAAAGGTGAAAAACAAATAAATAGGACACAAAGAGCGAAAAAAGGACATAATACTCATGGTATAAGGAAATAATGAGTTTTAATATTTTAACACAATTCCATCAAGTTTTTTTACAAAGGTAGGGTCAAGGATTTGTTTGACAATGTCATTTAAACATACAAGTTGCCACTTTTTTGTAAAACAATAAAAAACCAACACAAGCTTTTGTTAAACTACTTCAAGTCTCATTTATTTATTTGAAAAGCTTTTCATTAACGTTCTTTTTTTGTTCTTTTCGTTACTCTTTTCTTGCGAAAAATACTATATTAATGTAAAATCTCGTTAGAAATATTATTTAGTTTTTTTTTCTACAACAAAATTCCATTTGAAAGAAGCATTTCGAACAGCAACGTCACCAACATCATCAGTCAGTCAGTCAAGCAAACAATCATACAACAAATACAAAAAAAAAAAAAAAAATAAACTAAACAAAATGGTAAATCTCTAAAAGATGTGCACTTAGTATGAAAAAATGGAAAAATATGTGAACATGTTTGCGCTGCTGCTCATATGAACGCCCTTGAACCAAAAACAACAAAAAAGAACCAAATGCATAAACTACGATTCTATGATGATGATGATGACTATTATGGTGGGGTGTGTACCTAAGCTTAAAGCAACCTTTGGCACAAAGAATAAAGAATTTTTCAAAAACTCTCTATGAAAAAAATAAATTTTTAAAAATTATCATTGAATATTCGCGATAAAAAAAGAATTTGTTTTAAAATTCTCTATAGAAAGAGAATTCGATAAAATATTAGCGATAGAAAAACAATATGTTCGAAAATATTAAATAAAAGAAGAATTTGTTCAAAAAATTCTCTATAGAAAAATAATTTTATTGAATATTCGCGATAAAAACATACATTTTTTTGAAAATCTTCAATAAAAAAAGAATTCGTTTTAAAATTCTCTATAGAAAGAGAATTCAATTGAATATTCGCGATAGAAAAACAATATCTTCGAAAATCTTTAATAAAAGAAAAATAAAAATTTGATCAAATATTCGCGATAGAAACATAATTTGTTTGAAAATCTTCAATAAAAGAAGAATTTGTTCTAAAATTCTTTATAGAAAAAGCAAATTTGTTAAAAAATTATCTATAGAAAAAGAAATTCATCGAATAATCGCTATAGAAAAACTATTTGCTCAGAAATGTTCCATAAAAGAAGAATTCGTTCCGAAATTCTCTATAGATATAGCGAATTTGTTAAAAAATTATCTATATTAACTGAATTTCTTGGAATATTCGCGATAACAAGAAATTTGCTCGAAATTCTACAATACAAAATGAATTTGTTTCGAAATTCTTTTTAGAAAGTGATAATTTTTTGAAAACTATCGATAGATAGGGAATTGTATCGAAATTCGCAATAGAAAAACAAATTGTTGGAAAATCTACAAAAAAAATAAAACATTTGTCTAAAATTCTCTATAGAATCTTCGAGTATTCGCGATAGAAAGACGTTTTTTCCAAAAATTCTCTATATAAAGATATCTTTGAATATTCTCGATAGAAAGGCATTTGTTAGAAAATTCTTTATAAATGAACAATTTGTTCCAAAACAAAGAGAATTTCCTCGTATATTCGCGATAGAAAAACAATTTGTTAGAAAATCTTTAATAAAAGAATGATTTGTTCTAAAATCTTTAACAAAAGAAGGATTTGTTCTAAAATTCTCTATAGGAATAACAAATTGGAATATTCGAGATAAAAAACAATACGTTCCAAAATCCTCAATAAAAAAAGAATTTGTTCTAAAATTATCTATAGAAAGGGAAAATTCTTTCAAAAATTCTCTATAGATACAGAATTTCTTGGAATATTTGCGATAAAAAGCAATTTGTTCTAAAATTTTCAACAATAGAAGGATTCGTTCCGAATTTCTTTACAGAAAGAACGAATTTGTTCGAAAATTCTCTATAGAAAGGGAATTGTATCGAAAATTCGAGAAAATTTAGTTTGAAAATTCTTTATAGAACAAGAATATCTTCGTATATTTTCGATAGAAAGGCATTTATTAGAAAATTCTGAACAATGAACAATTTGTTAAAAAATTCTCTGTAGAAAAAGCAACTTTTTTTCAAAAATTCTCTATAGAAAGAGAATATTATCGAATATTCGCGATTGAAAAACAATTTGTTAGAAAATTTTCGATATAATATGGATTTGCTCTTAAATTCTCTATATCCTTTTCCGAAAATTATCTACAGAAAAAGAATTTCATTTAATATTCGCGACAGAATTACAATTTGTTCGAAAATCTTCAACAAAAGTAGAATTTGTTCTAAAATTCCCATATAAAGAACAAAATTGTTGGAAAATTCTTTATAGAAAGAGATTTTCATCGAATATTCGCGATAGAAAGACAATTTGATCTAAAATCTTCATTAAAAAAGATTTTGTTCTAAAATTGTCTATAGAAAAAGTAAATTTTTTGGAAAATTCTCTATAGAAACAGAATTTCTAGGAATTTTCGCGATAGAAAAACCATTTGTTCGAAAACCTTCAAAAAAATAAGAATTTTCTCTAAAATTGTCTTTAGAAAGAGTAAATTTCTTCGAAAATTCTTTATAGAAACAGAATTTCTTGGAATATTCGCGATAAAAAACAATTTGTTCAAAACTTTTCCTAAAAAGAAGAAGAGTTTGTTCTAAAATTCTTAACAGAAAAAGCAAATTTGTTCTAAAATGATGAATAGAAACATAATTCGATGGTATATTCGCGATAGAATAACTAGTTGTTTGGAAATCATCAATAAAAGAAGAATTTGGTCTAAAATTCCCATAGAAAGTAAAAAAATTTTTCGAAAATTCTCTATAAAAAGAAGAAATTTCATCGAATATTCACGATAGAAAGACAATTTCTTCTTAAATCTTTATTAAAAAAGATTTTGTTCTAAAATTATATATAGAAAGAGTAAATTTCTTCGAAAATTCCCTATAGAAACAAAATTTCTTGGAATATTCGCGATAGAAAAAAAATTTGTTCTAAAATCTTCAAAAAATAAGAATTTGTTTTAAAATTGTCTTTAGAAAGAGTAAATTTTCGAAAATTCTTTATAGAAACAGAATTCCTTGGAATATTCGCGATAAAAAACAATTTGTTCAAAACTTTTCCTAAAAAGAAGAAGAGTTTGTTCTAAAATTCTTAACAGAAAAAGGAAATTTGTTCTAAAATGATCTATAGAAAGATAATTCGATCGAATATTCGCGATAGAATAACAATTTGTTTGGAAATCAACAATAAATGAAGAATTTGGTCTAAAATTCCCATAGAAAGAAAAAAATATTGTTCGAAAACTCTCTATAGAAGGAGATTTTTATCGAATATTCGCGATAGAAACACAATTTCTTAAAAAATCTTCATTAAAAAAAGAATTTATTTTAAATTTGTCTATAGAAAGAGTAAATTTGCTCGAAAATTCTCTATAGAAACAGAATTTCTTGGAATATTCGCGATAGAAAAACAATTTGTTCGAAAATCTTCTAAAAAGAAGAGTTTGTTCTTAAATTGTCTTCAGAAAGAGTAAATTTCTTCGAAAAATCTTTATAGATACAGAATTTCTAGGAATATTCGCGATAGAAAAACTATTTGTTCAATAATTTTCCTAAAAAGAAGAAGAATTTGTTCTAAAATTCTTAACAGAAAAAGCAAATTTGTTCTAAAATGATCTATAGAAAGAAAATCATCAATAAAAGAAAAATTTGGTCTTAAATTCACATAGAAAGTAAAAAAATTGTTCGAAAATTCTCTATAAAAGAATATTCGCGATAGCAAGACAATTTCTTCTAAAATCTTCATTAATAAAAGATTATGTTCGGAAATTGTCTTCAGAAAGAGTAAATTTCTTCAAAAATTCTTTATAGAAATAGAATTTCTTGGAATATTCGCGATAGAAAAACAATTTGTACAAAAATTTTAGAATATTCGCGATAAAAAAAATTGTTCAAAACTTTTCCTAAAAGGAAGAATTTGTTTTAAAATTCTAAACATAAGTGCAAATTCATTCAAAAATTCTCTATGGACATTTCATCGAATATTCGCGATAGAAAAAAAATTTGTTCGAAAATCTTCAACAAAATCACAATTTGTTCAAAAAATCCCATAGAAAGTAAAAATTTGTTCTAAAATTATCTATAGAAAGATAATTCGATCGAATATTCGCGATAGAAAGACAATTTGTTAGAAAATTCTTTATAAAATAAAAATTTGATTGAAAATGTTCTATAAAAAGAAAATTCGAGCGAATACTCGCGATAGAAGGACAAATTGTTCGAAAAATTTCTATAAAACTACTTTTTAAACTTTCCCTTTCCTGTAGTTTTTTTTCGTTCTAACTAATGTTTGCTTAAAAGCAATAAAGCAAAAAAAAAAGCACTAAAAGTAAATTTCACATTTTTGCAGGAAATGTAATTTTAGTAAAACAAAAGTTTTTTAAAAACAAATAAGTATTTTTCTTAAAAACTAAATGAATATTATAAAAGAAAAAGTAAATTTAAACTGTACTTACGTCATTTTTGTAAAATTATTTTAAAAACGTTGTTGATGATTTCTTATCCTCTTTTTTTCTTTCAATTTCCAATAAAAATCAATGCTCTTGTTGTTGTTGTTGGTTTTTAAGGCTCAATATATAAAATATTGTATAGAATTTAGTAAAAAATACATAAATAAATAAAAATTATTTAATAAAAATACAATAAAATTGTATTTTGTTGTTCTTGTTATTATTATTATTTGTATTTCGTTGAATGCTGGCGAGTATATAGCAAATTTTTGTTATTTTTCTGAAGAAATCCTTGTGTTTAATTTCTGTTTAAGTCTTTTTTTAAGATTTGTGGTTGTTGTTGGTAAAATATTTTTGAGATTTTGTTTAAAAAATGATTGAGAATAGTTTTTCGGAGATTTTATATAACTCTACTGGGTGTTGTCGACTATATGAGATGGAAAAGAGATTTGAGAATTTTATTTTTGTTTTGTTAAATGTTATGAGATCTGAAAAGAGAGGAGAAGCAAAATTGAGATTAGAAATTAAGATTAAAATAGACTTTAAACTAAACTAAAGACTTAACTATAAATTAGACTATATAGACTAGACTATAGACTAGACTATAAACTAGACTAGACTATAGACTAGACTATAGACTAGACTATAGACTAGACTATAGACTAGACTATAGACTAGACTATAGACTAGACTATAGACTAGACTATAGACTAGACTATAGACTACACTAGACTATAGACTACACTATAGACTAGACTATAGACTAGACTATAGACTAGACTATAGACTAGACTATAGACTAGACTATAGACTAGACTATAGACTAG